>NC_141327.1:13340836-13565836 GCF_037954235.1 Aulostomus chinensis | reverse complement strand
GGCTCTGCATACACAGTCACCACCACACAAATGTCTAAAGACTCATTAATGAAGATTTAGCCTGATTCATTCTGTTTGTCATATTTGGTTTTTTTTTAACATAAAATGATGTATACTCTACTTTTAATATGAAGCTGGAGGGTTGGACTGAGTTTTGGAGACAAATTCATTGTTTAACCTCGTATTTATGATGCTGTAATCATAGCTCTTCGAAGGAGTGGTGAGAAGCATTCTCTGAGAGTCTTTCAGGTTGGCTCCTGTTTCTCTTGACACCAGTGTTTTGAAGCTCAGTAAACATGTTTAAATATGAGATGGACAATAATTATTCAAGGGTTTTACATATCAGGCCAGTCTAAAGTTAATGTTCTCTGATTTCAAGTTTACATCTATGGAGAAACGCTCAAAAAGAAAATGGTGTTTTGGGCCCCATAAGCAGTCCCAGTGGGCCCGTCTCCTCTCTTGATATGTGTGCATCTTTTATTTTGTTGCTTAATCATTAAGAGTGACATTTTTCAGTTGAGATTGAACATGGCTTTCTCCTTTTTGCTCCAAAGTTGAAATGTGGTAAGGTTTGTAATTCTTGCACAAAAACAAAATGCATGTACCTTTTATAATTAACTGTACATTGCTATAAGATGTAACAGCGGGCCATCACAATGTTTCAGAATACATCATTGCTACTCAGGCGTTGATGTGCTGTAATGGTAACCATGGTGATGAGACTCCAGAACCTGTGGTTTCGTATGGCTGTCAAGGCATTATGATGTTAATATAGTTCAGTCATGCTATGCAGGGGCTCCAGGCTGTGTTGTACCATGGGATTGATTGACGACTCTGTTGTCAGTTCAATTTAAGAAATGTACTGAGAGAGAGAGAGGGAGAGAGAGAGGGAGAGAGAGAGGGAAAGAGAGAGGGAGATTGTTGAAGCAAAAGGTAAAAGTGAAGAGGAAGGCAAGGACATGAATAAATGTGTCAGGAAAGTAGATAAAAGACTTATTTAACCATACTGTAGAAAGATGTGTCAATCTGAGAAAAGTGTGGATGGGGTTGGTATGGGACCTATGGCGATAGAAAGATGCTTTGGTGACAGAGGTAAAGAAAAATATGATGTGGAGTGGAGCATAAGAGAAACATGGTATGATCAAGTCAGTCGGAGTGAGGTAGAGGGAAAGAGTTTCAGTGAAATCAGGCTCAACATAGAAATGTTCACGCAAGACTCTGAACACAGATATTCACATTAAATCGTTTAAAAAGTCACAAAACTGAGATTTGCCACTTGTGGATGAATAAAACAGCTTTGCTTTTCATTGGTTCTATTGAGATTTGCCTGATTCACATGGATGTGCCCTTGAAAAGTGCCCGAGCACAAACAAGATTAATCCTATTGATTCCTTGTGTTGATACATGGAAGGAAGAAAAAAAAAAGATTAGCATTCTGCTGTTGGACACCGCAGAAAACTCCAGTACACAGCAAACATAATAGCACACAGGTCCTCACACTCTGCTACTGATTCAGTGTGGATGCTCAACACAGAAATAACATGACCCGGAGCCTGTACTGCAATACTTTCTCTACAGTATTGGACAATCCTATTGATTCCTATACATTGAATCTGCAACAACTGTGAGCGAAAAGCAAAACAGATGGAGCAGAGAAGAGAAAACAGTTTTAGAAAACACAGCAGCATTTCCTCCAGCTCTGGACTGAAATTCCTGTGCTGTCTCTCTGAGAGGAACCTGGGGTTGGCCTTGTACCAGCTCCACTCTTTCAGAGGTTACGTTGCAAGATTGGGAATTATCTTGAATAATAGCACACCAGCATTTGCCACAAAGGGAATATTTTCAAATGTCAAAAGAGGTTGTTTTTTTAAAAAAATATTTTCACATTTATTGCTAGAATGATGGGGGTCGGTGATTTAGTGCTTGAATGCTGCAGCCAATTGTCTTTTTTTGTGTGTGTTTTTTTTTTTTTTTGTGTGTACCTAAGGAGATGTTTTGGTTGACTGGGACTTGGTTGCATCTTGGGTGCATTTCCACCTGGATTTGGTGTATTTTGGTCTGTCTTATCACAGTTCAGTCACCCAGTATATTTGTTAACTCAGGTGGAAAGAAAGCTCCTGGAGTGTAAAGGAAAACAGCTCTGTCTTCGACTGCAGCACGTCGTCATGGGACAGGACTGGTCCAACTCACTTACACTCACTTACCTGCACAAACACAAGATATGATAGCCTCTAAAATTACCCTTAAAAAAAAAATCAAGATCTCTGTCAAACACGTTCAGGAAACCTCAACATTAAAGTCCTCACGAAGGGAGGATTTTCTGCTGAACTGCTGTACTATACAGTATGTACTGCGTTAGTTATCTAGAAAACAAATTGGGAGTTGAGTATAACAATATATTCAGCAATTTAGATCCGGTGAAATTCATGAAGCGCCAACGCATAACAGAATTTATACCAGGACATTTATTATATAAAGCAGATCTACATCATCATTTTAAATGTATTTAGATAACTCCACCATGCGCAAGAAAACAAACAAACAAACCTCCTCCCTTTGAGGAGGAAACCATTCATCATGGTGGGCGGCCATCTGCCTTAACCGGTTGTGGAAGGACAGCTTATCACAATGCAATTTCATAATATGGATTTTAGCATTGGGTGTTTAGTGGGTCCATGGGGGCCGTAAGTCAAGACAAACTTAAAACAAATGCAAACATCTGTGCAAGCATTTCATTTACGCTGCATGATTTTCGACCCTGTGAATGTCAGCAATCCACACAGTTGGTCTTTCTTCAAACCATGGACAGGAAGCAGTTGAGTGCAGCAGTATAAAGCCCTGAGAGAACAGCCCTTGAATAACTGTAGAAGTGTCCATGGAGATGAATATAGATAGATAACGATATTCACACTAAAATAAATAGCGATATATGCCATGTAACACTTTTTTTTTTTGGTTGTATTTTTACACTTCCTGTACTAGGAAATCTGCATCCATTCCTTCTCCAAGTTTTACGGCTTTGGGCCAGTTCAAGGATGCAGCGACAGTCTGTCTACAATTAAACAAGATGTTGTCTCTGACTTTTTAATGCACCAAAGGAAGTGAGGTGGAACCTTTTAGAACAGAGCTGCTAACGATACGATCCTGAGGAGCGTGCGAAGTAATGACAGTGAGTGATGTGGATATTTACCAGCTGTGACAGTGTGTGGTTAGGGTTTTTGTCACCTTGTGAGTCTGCGTGTGTCATCTTGGTAAAATGTTGTCCTGGAGACACGGATTGTTAATAGCAGCTGCCACGGAGGCGGTTTGGGGGACTTTGGAGGGTTTTTATATTCATACTAAATCTGTCTCTATTTCTCTGGACAGAATTTGTACTTTACAGAACTTTAAATTTTATACAGCTGTGATGTTATCACAAGCCTTGTGTACTGAGTACCTGTGCAGGAATCTAGTAATGACTACTGAGTTATAGTGTGTACAAGATGGCCTCTATATTCAGGGTAGGCTCCCCCCCATCACTCAACACTGTCTCTTTCCATTCTGGCTCCAGTGCAGTCTGAGCTCTCACGAGTCCTGTATCTTCCTCTATTTTCAATATTAAGACACTTAACAAAAGTTCAGTTTGTCAAGTTAAGAATGTGTTAATGCCCTGCTGTAGATGCTATGAGACTGCAGGCTTCAGTCTTTTGTGTTAGAGAAACGGGACCCCTGTGGAGACACAGATAATGGGTTTATGTGTTGATGTCAGACTTTCAGTGAAACCCTGACAAAACTTGAATAGACCAAGTCTGCATTTTTTTCTGTCTTATTTTTATTTTTTTTACTTGCAAACACGGCAATAGTCAGCATTTTTGTTTCCCATCAAGGCTTGTTGGGATCATCATATGAGACTGTTTGGAGAAAAAGCATTTCAGGGGGAAAATTTCAACAGTCAGTGGAGCGTTAAGGTCATGCAGCCTCAGCAAATAAAGACATAATGCGCGTGTGAGAGGGAGACTGATAAAGAGAGAGAGCTGCAGAAGTGAGGGAGGAAGTGAATTAGGAAGTGGGAGGGAAGAGAGGGAGAGAATTTGAGAGGTGAGGTAAAGAGTGAGTTAGAGAGGCTGAGATGGACAGAGATAGACAGAGATAGCAGTGCCTTGCAGCCAGTGTCCATATCTCTTGCCACCGATGACTCCTTCTGCTGCACGACAACTAATGGACTCTATCCTTCTCTGGCGTCTTATCTGCCCTCTGCTTCTCTCGCTCTCTCTCATTCTTGCTCTTTTTCTGTCTCTCACTCTTTGACTGTCTCTCTCCACCTCTTCTGACACAGTATTCACTTCACCACTCATCCTTTATCTTATCACGTTCTCTCTTTTACACTCACCCCTGCTTTCTCACTCTCCAACTTTCAATCTCGCAGTTCTTCCCTGTCTCTGTGCAATTTAGATATATCATGTTCTGCATTTATGTTTTATCTTCACCTGTTCAATCCTACTGCGGTCTTTTCTTCCAATATTTGTGGACCCCCTTAAAGTTGCTCCTCTCTTCTATCAATCTTATCTTTTTTCTGCACCGAATGTATAATAAACAGACAGTCGCTATCTCGTTTTTTTTTTTTCGTCCTTTCTCCTCAAAAACTCTATTTGCTCCTCGGGCATCTTTGTAGAAATGCACGATCTCGCTCCAAAAATCATATATCTGTTAAATGAATTTTTGAAACTTCAGCCAATATAAAAATCTGTTATTATTTGACTGACTCAAGCCTCAGCATCAAAACGAAACCCAGTTAGATATTAGCTTTAACATTCCTGTATCTTTGTGTCTGGTTTTTTTTTCTTTAGATGACTCAGGAGCAGTACATCCTTGCAGCACAGCCCAACTCACTCCACCAGCGGGGGGCGTCGGTGTGCGGCACCCAGGTTTACCCAGCAGTTGGAATCTACGGTTGGAGGAAGAGATGCTTGTACTTCTTTATCCTCCTCCTCCTTGTCACCATGATTGTCAACCTGGCATTGACCATCTGGATCCTGAAAGTCATGAATTTCACTCCGGTAAGAGGCGTGTTGACTGTAGGTCATTAAAATGCCAGGATGTTATATGGTTTTGTGTTCATGTGGGAGTTTATGTGAGAAAGCTATAAGAGGTGCTTTAAAAGGTTTGCTGTCATTTCACAAAACATGAGAGTGATGATAAAATCAGCGGCAGTTCAGACAGGAAATATTATCCGTTTATGTGTGGGTGGGCCAATCAATCACAAGCTTTTATACATAATTAAGTCTCATCCAATTAGTGATGTTCACCTTTGATGAACCAGAACTTACAGTACATATTTATGATGCTCCTCAGTTTCGTACCATTAAAGAACACAAACCTTTACGGTCCACTTTTCACTGAACAGCATTTTGATTTCATGAAAACATCCTCTTATCATATCTTTTATATAATTTATGCTATTCTAAGAGTTTTCATTTGATAATCAAGGTTATAGAACATTAAATAGCAATCAGAGCATCGAGAACGTAACCATCCTCTGTAATGTATCATCATTTTGACTGTAAGAAACAAATACCAGTCTAGTTTATACTGTAAAGCTGCCATAGCGCCATTCTTCTTAATCTTACTAATGATGCGAAGCCACTGATGCAAAAAATTGTCAGTGCTAGTTCGGCTCCATGTCAGCATCAGAAACTCCAAACCATAACTTTTTAATGAACAGACTTGAGAGATGTGTAGGTCTGTATGTGCCACTGTACTGCAGTACTGTAACTCCGAAGCCACCCCTGGTGATTTCAGTTCTCATACATTTATAATGTATTATATCTGCACAGATTACAAAAAAAAAAAACCTTTGGATTTCACTGTAAAACTACTGCTTAAGATTGTCCTTTCCACTTTCTCTGCTTATTTTTTTTCCTCCAAAACTAATGAAACAGGTAATACAACATGAAAAAATACAGAATGGCGGAGTTTTTTTTATGATTAATTTTTTATTCCAACTAACCTTGTTTTGAAGGGCACCAGTTCGTGGACATAATAAGCTCTTGCTGCAGGACTAAGAAAGCAGGGATGTCACAGAAAATGGGAGTGTATGTATCTCAAAGACCAAGTCAAGGACATGAGACTTAGCTAAAAATTCAAAGGGTCACATCAGCAACATCAAGTTACACGCGCACATGCGTATTAGTACTTTGTGTTTGTGTCACCAGGAGGGTACGTACATTACATGAATGCTAGTGAAAGCCATTCAACAACCACAGCTCACTGACATTGCTCCTGCCCATATCCTGACCAAGACAGAAAGGATTAACCAGATAACCCCACTCCTGAAACAACTCCACCGGCTCTCTGGATGGTCCAGCTGCACATTATATATCCCACATGCTGTCAGTTCATCAGCCCGGCAGATTTCTCAGGTCGCAGGACCGGCGCTTCCGCCAAACTCATAGAATTCAAATCAGAATCGGGAGATGGAGTCATCCTCTTTTGAAAGGTAGCTGAAGCCAGTTCATTCCATACACAGTATCCCCCCAACAGTTCATTACTGCACAGCTCTATGAAAAGCATGCAGTACACAAGGTGGAATGCTGAATCTAAAAACAGCATGTCAGGAAAGCAAGAGTGTCACATGAACACAGGAGACCATCGTTCCTCTCCTGATTCCTGCACACACTCAAGATGATTTTATTTAAACCATGATGTCATGTTTATATAACTTTAATCAAATATCTCCCCCGAAGGCCATAGAACTAGCAGAGGTAGATCAGATGCATTTTCAAAATAACAAATAAATACATCTGACTTTCACAGTGTCACATTCCATTTCACAATGAAATACGAAATATGTGTTTGTTTTGAAAAGAAGAAACTTTTTTTTTTTTTTTTTCTTGCACGACCCTTATCAACCTTGACTTTCTGAGTGTGTCATCCAAGGGTTACAGCAACAATGCAGCTAAGATCCCATATTGCCTCAGGGCTCAAAGAACTACACTGTGATCGTTTATATGCAAATGAAGATGAATTTGACCCCATGTAAACCTCCGGTAAAGCCTCCCTATGCAATGCTTTATGTTTCAATAAATATAAGAGAGAATATAAGAGAAGTTGAGAAAAATGGGGGAGACAGTTAAATATATGCCCGGGGGAAGGCAGGCTGCACGAAGCATAAAAGTGCAAAGGATATTTCATAGGCTACCGGTGTGTGAAAACACAGACAGTATGAGAGGCCAAGAGAGAG
Source organism: Aulostomus chinensis (assembly GCF_037954235.1). Classification (NCBI taxonomy): domain Eukaryota; kingdom Metazoa; phylum Chordata; class Actinopteri; order Syngnathiformes; family Aulostomidae; genus Aulostomus; species Aulostomus chinensis. The sequence goes on along the minus strand of NC_141327.1, from coordinate 13,558,617 downwards.
GAGGTAAAAAGGCAAGGTGGGAGTAAAGAAAAGCAGAAATGCCTAAAATAAACGTGCAATGAAAAACAGTGATCGCAGTGAATAAACAGTTTTGGTTATTGTTAGCAGGAGGACACAAATTTAAAAATGATATCTGAAAGCAAAAATGGGCTTTTTTTTTTGGTAAAGTTAATGAATTACTTTGCAGCATAACAAACAAAAATAGATTGTCTAAACCTAGGTCTCAGTTTCGTGCGTTGGTGTCCAAATGATCACTTAAAGACAAACATGATCAGAATGGGTTCAGCGTTTAGTGAGAAAACTATGAATGGCAACCACAAATTGGCTGCAAAGGGCAATCGTCCGTCTAAACTTGGCTGCTTACAAGTGATTGTTTTTGCTACGGGCTTACTCGGATTGTTATGACAGGTCAACTTCATAATATCATTGCCAGTACGTCTTCAGCAGGTCTCTCCATCTTCATAACAGCATTTTTCTTCAGGAAAAAGTGTTAAGTTTCCCCCTCAATTTATCCAGCAGTAGTCATTTTAAGACCAATGTGGTTCAGTGAAGGGAACAGTTGAAAAAGGCAGTGTGAGCACTAGAAAAGCCACAGGGTAAAAGTATACACACTTAAAACAGCATGTAGACATCAAATACTATATGTTGTTGAAAAAAGAAGAGAGCCCTTTACTTCCAAAGCAATTTTAGAAGCGGCCACGAGTAACTTAACCATACAGGAACGGTTGGATTAAAACTGCAGTGATGACAGAGCAACTCTATCTGATTCACTGTGTCCAATTCTAGGGTTGAATTACTTATATACACACACTCTTGCATGATAGAACACGTTTTGTAAATGTTGACATCGCCTTTAGTTTTGTCGTGGGGTGACATAAAAGGCTGGGTTCCCCTCCATCTTTGGAACAGTTATTTGCAATCGGCTCCACCATATCCTTTTTTTCCTAAATTGACATCTCTCCTTTCAGTCATATTATCTGTGTTTCTGTATCTTTAATAAAGTCCCTCTGGCCTCAGTGACTTTAGTCCAAAAACCTGGCAGAGCTGCAGGGTAGCTCAAAGGAACAGCTGGCTGTAGGCCTACACTGACTGTCTGGTGACACGAGGCGGTGAACACAGAAAGAGCTCAGGCAGATGACGGTGACTGATGTATACAGAGGGACGTGGAATGGGGAAGATGGGAGTGATTAATATAGAATAGCACTGAGACGGTTTATGTTGGTGAGTAAATGTGGGTCTACATGGAGATGTCTGAGCCTCTTCTTCCATTCTCCTGCCTTTTTATCACAATTTTGCTAGATCCTGTGAAAGTAGAAGAACTAAATATTGTGCAAAAGAGAATATGTGCGCTGAATGTGTGGAAAAGATGCGCAGCAGTTTGGGTTGACAGCTGACTGATTCTTCTGGCAATGTGACATCAATCAGTGTGGTGGGGAGCAAAGATGACGTGTAGACGTTGCTACGTTAACATCTATGACCACTCCTCTCTTAAAAGCCAGCAGTACCTGTCTGTCAGCGTGGCCACACCTCACTGACGCTATACTCAGGCGGCTAGGTGTCTTGACCATGACGATGTTTGATATCAGGCTATCACCTTCAATAAGAGCTTCCGAAATGACCACTAAAATAAATCAACACCTTGTTTAAACAGATTCAATAAAAGGTAATTGCAGAGCTGTGATTTACTGCATTAGTTTTATGTGGGTGTACCTCATAAATTGGCAAGTGAATATGTACATGTACTGTAGCCCGACAGGCTTGAGGGGCTGCAGTGTTTGCATTTAACACAGTTTAGCGAATGGTGGATGGACAGTGGATTCACTTGCAGACGTATCTGTTCTCCTGTCGACAGACATCCCTCAATTGCACAATGTCTGTCATCAGTGTGCTGCAGTGGGAAAAACCCGATACATTTCTTCTGTTCTACGTATTTCTGAAAGCCAACCGTAATCATCGCAGGTCAGGGGTGAAAGTGGTTTAAAAGTCTTGCTGGAACTTTACGCCCAAAGGCCGGGCGCCGCCGCCAAAGTTTTACGGTTTTTAATCGGTTTTGGGTGATTTTTATTAGTTTTTGGGTGTCTATTCCCCACACAACTGCAGCCCCCATAGCCCCACCCTTCCCGCACTACCCCTGGAAATGATTTGAAAACTGCTTTTTACAGTAATTGCCCACTACAGTGCCAACAACAGGGAACAGGCAGACATACTTAAATGAAAAAACAGATCATCAATACCACTCAATGATTTATTTAGCAAAATATCAGTTTACACTTTACAGTGAGTGACACAACACAAAACGTGGAAAATTTCAAGAACAATCTCTAATTTGATTTTGCCCTCTGTTTTGTTTTCTTTCTCTTTTTTTCGTTCCGTGAAAGCAGAACACGTGTGGTTTTAACCAATCAAAACTAACAATGCTGGTAACGTGACCCACGTGTCTGTCTGTCAGCCAACCAGAAACGCCTCGCATGCGGAGATGCGCTCATGGGCACGACTCCGTGTCAAAGCGGTTTCACACTGAACGCGCAAGGCGCAGGCTGCGCTGGGGAAGTCCATTCATTGTGTATGTGGGCGCGCTGTGACGTCACATGAGCGCAAACCAAGCCCAGCAACGTGCGGCGCTCCGCGTCTGCTGCGTTCTGAGTGAAACCGCCTTCAGACGTCGTTTTCTTTATTTAATACGGGATTTTGACAGCTCCCTTCTCCTGTTTTTAACGGAACTCCGTTCTGGCCGTGAATATTTTACCGGAACAGCGTTCCGGCCCGTTCCGGCTCACTTTCACCCCTGTGGCAGGTTTAGGTGAGTCCAGGATGCAGAATCGGTGCCCTTGGCTAAACAACATAGAGGAATGAACCTTGTTCTACTAGGGAACTTCTTTACACGTTAATGCCAACTGTAGGTCTTTACAAATCTTCTTGATATACTCGTATACTTTGTGAAAATGTAGCCATTTTCACGGTGTAGGTTGCTGCTCGCTTGCTAGCTCAGTTTGCTGTTGTTTTGTGTTGCGAGGGGGACTTGTAATGTTCTGCAGACTGCACTAAAAAAGGGTCATAACAGATATGGAGAAGAAATATAAAGAGTACCATATTAGTACCAAGAACATACTGTTCTGAGAGGTATATTTGAAAATGAGCAATAATGACAGAGACAGTCTGGACTACGATTTATTGCCTTCATTTATTTGTCTTTTAGTGCAACAAGACCCATTTATTTCCTCTGTGGAGGGCCTCGACTAGATCAGAGGATGGGATTTTTTTGTTGTTGACTACGTACTGTGTTAATATTCACAATAAAACCTGAAGCACACCATATCACTTAGAGTCATCTGGGATCGTATGTCCTTAAGTCAGAAATTTAATGTAGAAAATGAACTCTTGGTTTGCACTTTTAAAACCCACCATGACCCAATGATGGCTGATGCGAATGTGTCACGTAGCAACCACATTAGCATTTCAAAGCTGTCTTTGACTACATTAACGCTATAAAAATGATTTGAGGAAAAGGTGGAGAATAGATCACAAGACCAGAGTTCCCTTGTACTGCTTTTTTTCCACTAAAGGTATGTTGATGAGGCCTTAAGACATCTATTATCAATCTGCAATTAGTAAAAACAAAGTTCTTTGTAGAAAGGGAACTATATAGATTAGGAATATTTGAACAAGTTATCAATTTACATGTTATTCGTGGAAAAAAATCCAGTGGTTTTGTCCAAGTTTCAAACGTACATAGAGTATGGTGATGAAATAGATGTTTAAGTCTAAATGTCACGTGTGATCTATAACACATGGTGTCCCTTTGCTTGCATTTTATTAGTGACTGGAACATAAACAACATTTTTTTCAATTGTTATTTCTACATGTGTGATCTATGATGCTAGCAAGGCTATCAAACCTCAAGTCAGCAAGATTAAGCAGACATTAAGACCACTGAATCTATGCCAGAGAACAAGACTCCTGTCCCGCGTGTTCTACCGTGCATCACAGGTGTATTTTGGCGTGTGTCTAATCCCTTTATGAACATAATGATTGGGGTGTTAAATCTGACACATGGTGCTAAATGCAGTTTTTAAATTTGCTGCATAAATCTTACAAGATAGTTAATGTCACTATATGAACCAGGGTTGTGTTACCTTTTTAATTTAACAGATTATTGAGCGATAAAGTCTTGCCAGGTGTATTTGTCTAAAGAGCTTGTCATATTATATATATATTTTTACTCACGACAAGCAAAACCACCTGTGCAACTAGGTCAGAATCTCCTCCCATCTACAACCTCGATAGGAATGTGGAGAGATATCGACTCAATCGGTGCTGCATTCTAAGCCCCCCCCCCCCCCCCCCCCCCCATGGAGCTGGTGATCAGCTCTCAAAGTTGATGACTCGACTATAGCGTGTCTCAAATCCGCGAGCAGTAACGATAGCAGAGTAAATACATGTATAAGTGCAATTATTGCAGAAATAGAGACAATAACAACAAGTAAATAAGAAAGGGAGTAGGTATTGGTGACGTTTCTTGAAAATATGTTTTAACTGTGCTTCCTGTTGTTTTTGTTGAGTGACGCCATCACATATTTTGTTATGCTGATTTGACGAAGAGTGTTTAAGTCTTAAAAACATACTTGCAGATGCAGTAAGCAGAATGTACCCATGAAGACGTCTTGAACTGAGATAATATGAGTGAAAGTGCCATCTCAGTTACACGTGCTAGGGGATTCTGTGTTATATACTGCATGTATTCATGTAAACGTTGTTTTTTTAAACTAGCCATTACACAAATATACTTGGCAAGTTTTTTTCAGCATAGCCGTTCTTTAAAAGGTTTGCAAAATGCACAAATTTTGCTGAAAGGTTTGTACGCTAATCTGAAAGGCTTCAAAGCGAGAGCTTACCATTGCCATGAAAAGGAGCACAGTTATGCAAACAGCCTCTTTTTTAACTATCCCCTCAATACAGAGCCTTATGTGTTTGTCATGGAACAAAAAAAGGTATATGAATTAATGCAACTTACTTTGATGGAATTGTTGCAATGAACTTAGATCCCTTTTCTTTCCTGAGTTACAGTAAACTCCGACTGTGACTGCGGCTCCACACACGTTTCTCTCTGCGTGAGCTTCTGGTTTAGCCATTGATTCTCAGACACATTCAGATGCTTTCTGTCTCTGTTCTGTCGCTATGTCTCATCGTTGTTTTCACCCACCCTAAAAAAGCATTTCTCTCTCACATGCAAACACTCAGATGAAACTGCGAGTTGTCTTCTGCTGTGGCTTCACGATTTTCTTTCTCGCCATCACATTCAAATCACTCTAACTGGCAGCCGTACTTTGCTCCAACTTTTTGTTTTGTGTGGAGTTGCCAGATGTGATTCTCATTGTGATGGAGGGAAGAAAAAGAGATTTGCTTTTGAAGAGACAGCTTTGGCAGTAAATTGTAGAGGAAGCGCTTTGGGGACTAGGAGTTAACGTGTATTTGAAAGAGAGAGGGAGAATATACGTGTCTATGTGCCAGCAATTATTCAGCAACCACTCACGCCAGCGTGTGTGTGTCTGTCCTCTCCTGAGTCCGTTGGGCCTTCACAGAGAAATTCAATTTCAGTTGTCACTCACCAATCAGCCCTCCTAATTCCTGGCCTGAACACGTGTGTGTGTGCGCGTGTGCGCTTGTGTGTGTTTGTAATAGATATCTACTCAGTCCAAAATATTTTGTCTCATTACAGCACAGTTTGTAGTATGCTGATGTGCGTGTGACCAAAACAACCTACAATATTACACACACATTTAAATGTTCCCCTTGTGATTTATCCAAATTCTGTTTTGTATAAACGCTCTGCTGGTTTCAATGGTTTTTAGTAAAACTGTGATATTTGTCTTTAAAACAAAATATAAAACACCAAGGAAGACGATCTTCATGCAGCGACTTTGTGTATTATTAGATTTCAATCAGACTACGTTAATTCTTGCTGTCTTGTGTGTCTTGTCCTGTACTGCTCATATCAGCATTTCATGATGCTTTCCTGGTATTAACAATAAAAAACAGAAAAAAATGGAAATTAATAGAAATGATCAGCACTAATGACATATGACTGCATAAACCAGTGTTGACACACAGGGAAAGAAAGAGGCCAAAACTGATCTTTAGTTCGTAAAACTGGATCGGGAGATACAGTGCGTTCATGTGAATGGCTCCGTCTCTCTCTACCATTCATAATTATGGGTCTAGTGTCACTGTACATGACTAGCAAGGTCCGAACTTTCTATGAGGTCTACCCAAGCTAACTAACAAGCTCAACATGTTCTCATTGCATCATGACGCTCAGAACTCATCAAGTAGTGACACTTTTTTACTGAAGGACGCGGCATCCCTGTGCGTTTGCTGCCAATATACAGCGAGCAGGGGGACTCGGGGCGGTGGAGAGGTCAAACAAACACTGACCGCTGTTTGATTTCCACTGGCAAACACAGGTTCCTCGTTTGCAGCACTTTAAGAATAGAAATGGTGACTCTTTCGGAAACCATTCATAGAATGTGCTGACACTGCAACTAGTCACGCAAACCAGTGATCACCAGAAACACTCGAGCAGATGCTGCCCATCGCTGCTCATCTAACTGATGTTACTCGTAGTGTCACTATTTGACATGGTGATGGTTGGAGCAGCAGGGAATACCCTCTTGATATCTGCTGCTGTTTTGTTGTCTTTGGTTCTGTCGTGCTGGTCCAACCAAATCAGGAGGCAGTACTGTAGTGCAGAGGAGGGGCGGGGGGTTGCAGGTTTCACGTTCATGTTGTTTTTTTCATATGTTTAATTAAAGATACAAATAACATACGGTTGTATTCAGTCAATCAGCCCCGTCCTTCTTGTTTTAACATAGTTATTTGACAATTAATAACCATGCCGTTTTGTTTGAGAAAATTCACGTCGATCAGGTAGTGATGGTGCCTTTGCTCACCTGCCTACGTCTCCCAGTCAGATCTTTGCTGTTGCTGTTATTCAGTGGAGAGATAATCTGCTTTAATGTGTTGCTAGTTTCCTGTCAGTGTGTGGTCCATTGGTCGTGTCTTGATGATGACATGTGCAGCTTTGTCTTTTCTGTGCTGAATTTAAGGTTAATAATATGTATGTGATTATCCATGATGCATTGCTGACATGAGACCTTGATTGCTGTGAGGGAATTTATCTTTAGAGAACCAGAATTTCATATCTGCGTCTTTATGCCTCCCGTTTTACTTCATTTTTTCTAATTTCAACTTGCAATTTACGTCACTGTCAACATAGCTTAAGAATAAACAATGATTTGTCATTAACCAGAACCCAAGAGACAATCTTTTGCAGATATTACTGACATTTGGATGATAGTAAATTGCAGCTAATGTCACTATAAATTCACCAATACTTCAGTTACGCAAATTACATCATCATTATTCAAATTGCAATGCTGAAAGTGTGCAGTTAAAAAAACTGTTAGTGGTAAATTTATCTGAAAGTGTTAACGTTATTGAAATGTCAAGATGAATTATTTCAGCGCGGCCTTATTTACTTTACAGAAGTGAAAAATACCAAGCTGTAAAAACAGATATTATAGTGTAATCACAAATAAGATGAAGAGAAAGTGGAGAGAGGTATTGCAGGTTGACAGCATGTAGCGCGCTCAGTCACTGCTGTTGAACAATCTGATTTTGTCACTTCCTTCAGGCGAACAGGGTGATTGAAACAGGGTACATGATCTCAATTAACGGACGAGGTGCATCTCCCTGTCACCGCTGCACTCCTGATTTATACTGATGAGATATGTTAACTGTTTCATAAAGGCCTCGCCAAGTGCTGCTTCATGTTACTTTACAAATAAACTCATCAGAGAGAGAGAGAGGAAAACAGAGACTGGAGTGGAGAGCAAGGAGGATGGTGAATGATGCATGGACCAGGACAGATAGGGAATAAAAAGATGGAGATGGAGTGATAGTAAGTGTGTGTGTGTGTGTGTGTGTGTGTGCGCGCGCGCGCATGCGCGTGCGCAGTTTAAGTAGAGTGTATCATCATCCACGCTCAGCTTCTCCCTCCTGTCCTCTGCCTCTGGGGTCCTCGGGGACTTGGTGAGGTGTCTGTTTCACTGCCTGATGGAGTGGAAGTGAGTGGATGATGTGCTGCCAGAGAGCGGTAGAGTGTGAAGTGTGAGTGTTACAATGTTCATCAAGGTACAGTTACCTTCACAGTCACCCAGCTCAGGGCCACATCACAATGTCATCACAACATCCAGGCATATTTCAGCAGATCCATGTTGGCTAGAATAAAACAGAACCCAATTTGGATCCTTTAGCTACTGCGCCTAAAGGCTGTCTCACATTCTATTGTGCACTAGCCTTCCTTTTGCTGCGCTTCACGATTGTGAACATTGATGTCCGTATTGGCCGCAGTGCACAGATTCACTAAAGTCAAAGAGTTGCTGCGAAGAAAACATTGACAGCAGCAGCGTGACCTTTGAAAGAACAAATGTTGGCAGGTCACACCAGTTGACGCTAATCAGTCCTAATCCCATAAGTAGCATGATGTCAGGCAAAAATGAAGGGTTTGTTGTTGTCTCGTTTGTGTGAATAAATGGAGCAAAAGACTGGTTTATTTTTAGCAGAGAAAAATACATCTCAAACAAGCTAAACCCTTTCACCCCTCTATAGCTCAGCTAAGTAGCCTGTACTATTCTGTTGAAAGTCACATTGGATTTCACAGCCGACATTGAAATTCAAATACACGTCTTTTGTGATTATTCTACATTTATTCTGCAATTATACCTTTCAATACCAATTGTCACAGCTGTAACCACATATCGCCCCCCTATGGCAAACCTCTTGGTCCAATGGAAACACTGTCATCATTGTAACACTTTTGAACCGCTTTGATGACTTGAGAAAAAGTTTTGAATCAAATTATTACAAATCTGCTGTAAGTGCTGAAACACGCCGGGAATATTGAAATACTGGGATCAGGGCCAGAATCTGGTGAGGATGACAGATTTGTTGTTTAGGTTAATCAATACAAACCAGATTTAAAGGTCTGTGGTCATAAACTCTTCGTAAAATATGAGAAAAATACTCCTCTTTTTATTATTGCCTTAACCCGGATGTTAGAGTGAACGCTGGCGCGATTAGCTGCCGCTGCTCTCCGGTTGTTGTTTCTTAATATTTGTTATGATTTTCTACACTGTTTGTAGCAGATCGCATAATCTGGGCGAACGCGGTACTGTTGGTCTCTACTGGGCCCACTGTCAATTCGATCGGTTTGTTAATACCGTGTTTAGGATGTCCACGTGTCACCTGTCGCGTGTGGTGCTACACTCACCTGGTCTCTGCTACTGTGGTTCGGTGAACGTTGTCTACATCTGCCCATGCATCATGTAGATCTACAATCTGGCTATGAGCTTTGTGTTCTGGTGGACTGTCCTGTCCATCGTGATATCCCCAGCTTCAACCCTGATCCAATACATGAGCACGGAGCTCCTCCAACTCCGACACCACCGAACTGTTCCTCCACCTGTACTGCATCACTTCCCGGACATCTATCGCCATCCTCACCGGAGGTACATCCACCGCGGAGCCAGACGGCGCTATCGCGGTGATGACTCCAGCGCCATAAACTCCATCTGGTCCTCCACCCGCCGCCATCCTCCGAGATACACCCGTAGGAAGGTGGACCACAGCGCATTAGCCAGCCTAGCCAGGTCGGCTAACGTCGCCTTCTCCAACCAGCTCTGCGACGTCAAACTGGGATTATTCAACATCCGTTCCCTCACTGGCAAGGGACAACTATTGCAAGACCTCCTCCTCGACCTCAAGTATGACCTTCTTTGTCTGACGGAGACGTGGCAACATCCTGATGACTTCTCTCAGCTGAACAAGTCTACTCCTCATGGGTTTGTTTACACCTGTCAACCCCGTCTCACCGGCAGAGGTGGAGGTCTCGCGATAATACACCGCGAGACTTGGAAAGTCTCGTCTGTTTCAGTGCCTGTCTCTCAGTCATTTGAGTCTGTGGCACTACAGCTGAATGGACCCACCCCCGCTGTGCTTGTGAACATCTACCGCCCACCTAAACCAAATAAGGTCTTCATTGATGAATTCACTACATTCCTCACCCAAATCTGTTCACTCTCACCCAACATAATTCTGTTAGGTGATTTCAATATTCACATGGACAACACAGATCACCCTCTCACTAAAGATTTCACTTCTTGCCTGGACAGTTTTGGACTTCAACAATACATTGATTTCCCCACCCATAGTAAAGGCCATATTTTAGATCTAGTCTGCTGCTCTGGTGTCACTGCTTCCAACTGCTCTGCTGTTGACTTCGGCTCTAGCATGTCTGACCACATGCTTATCTCATTCAACCTGAGCCTGACACTTTCCAAAACCAAACAGTCACGTATCATATCCTTCCGTAACATTAAAAACATTAATATAGCAGACTTCAAATCAGGCATTGACAGTTCCTCCATCATCACCCCCCCATCCACCCCGGATCAACTGGTTTCTCTTTACAATGATGGTCTACAGACTCTGCTCAACACACTCGCCCCCCTCAAGACGCGGACCGTTTCCTTTCCCCACTCCGCCCCCTGGTTCTCTCCTCATCTACGTCAACTGAAAGCCAAAGGACGTCAGCTGGAGCGGCTTTCTGTAACAAGTGGACTCACTATCCACAAACAGATGTTCCATGACCACATTCTTCAGTATAAAAATGCACTCTCCTCCGCCAAATCCCAATATTTCACACAACAAGTCACTGCTGGTGCGGGGAACACCAGGGCCTTGTTTTCACTGGTCAACAACTCACTCCACCCCCTTGACTCCTTCCCCCCTCACTTCTACTCCACCGACCACTGCAACTCCTTGATGTCTTTCTTCAATACAAAAATAGCCACCATCCACCAGCAACTGACCCCTCCTACGTCCAGCTGTCCACCTCCATTTGTCCCCCACCCCCCAGCCCCCTTCCTCTCCTGCTTCCAACTCCCCTCTGCCGCTGATTTATCCAGACTTATCCAGAAATCCAAGCCATCCACCTGCCAACTTGACCCCTTGCCATCCTCCCTGGTTATAGCCTCCCTCTCGTCTCTGCTGCCCCTGATAACTGTCATCATCCATTCCTCCTTCACCTCTGGTTCTGTCCCGTCATCTCTTAAATCCGCTGCTGTTACTTCAACACTGAAGAAACCTGGTTTAGACCCCAACACCTTCAATAACCTTCGTCCCATCTCCAACCTGCCATTTCTCTCTAAAATCCTGGAAAAAGTAGTAGTGTCACAGATCCAGGCCCACCTCTCCAACAATAACCTCTACGAGCAGTTCCAATCCGGTTTTCGCCCTCATCATAGCACAGAAACAGCCCTCCTCAAAATCACCAATGACCTTCTGTTGGCAGCTGACTCCGGACTATTATCCATTCTCATCCTTCTCGATCTGAGCGCGGCTTTTGGCACCATATCTCACTCCATCCTCCTCGACCGACTTGCCTCCATTGGACTATCAGACATACCCCTGGACTGGTTCCGCTCATATCTCTCTGGCCGTACTCAATTCATTCAGTTAAAATCTTTCACATCCGATCCCTCCCCCCTCTCCTCTGGTGTTCCCCAGGGCTCTGTCCTTGGCCCTATCCTTTTCATCATATACCTCCTCCCACTTGGACTGATATTTCGTAAGCATAACATCTACTTTCACTGTTACGCGGACAACACCCAGCTCTACGTTTCCTCCAAACCCTCCTCCACCCTCCCACCCTCCTCCCTCTGTACCTGTTTACAGGAAATCAAATCCTGGTTCACCTCAAACTTCCTCAAACTTAACAGTGATAAAACAGAAGTAGTCCTCATTTCCTCCAAATCCACACTCAACAAGCATCCCAGTTTCACCCTCACCATTGACAACACCTCCGTTTCCCCTTCCCCTAAGGTTAAGAGTCTGGGTGTCGTCCTCGACTCCACCTTATAATTCCATACCCACATCAACAACACCATCCGGTCTGCCTACTTCCACCTCCGGAATATCAACCGTCTCCGCCCATCTCTCACTCCCAACAGCGCTGCAATCCTGGTCCACTCTCTCGTCACCTCCCGTCTGGATTATTGTAACTCACTTCTTTTTGGTCTCCCACACAAACTCCTCCATAAGCTTCAATTGGTCCAGAACGCAGCTGCCCGAATCATCACCAGAACCCCTGTCATCAGTCACATCACCCCCGTTCTACATCAACTCCACTGGCTTCCCATAAAACACCGCATTGACTACAAGATCCTCCTCCATACATTCAAAACCATCCATAACCTCGCGCCTTCATACCTGTCAGACCTTCTCCACACCAACATTCCCACCCGGTCTCTCAGGTCTTCTCCTCCATCAGCCTCAATGTCCCCTCCTTCCGTCTAACCTCCATGGGGGCTAGAGCCTTCAGTTGCTCTGCCCCTCGCCTCTGGAACTCCCTCCCTCCTGACATCAGAAACACTGACTCCATTGACACCTTCAAAAATCATCTCAAAACTCACCTTTTTAGACAGGCATATGGCTGAATGCCCTCTCTTTTGCTCTCTTAGGGACTTCTGTTGTTGTTCTTTTAAATCGTGCATGTTTTATTTTATTTATTTATCTATTTTAAACTGTTGTACGGCGACCTTGAGTGCCTTGAAAGGCGCCTTATAAATAAAATGTATTATTATTATTGTTATTATTAAATAGCAAGATTAAATAAGATGATATAAAAGCATGTGCCATTGCTGTGAGGAGCTTGCATCTTCTTTTTCAATTTAAAGTGGAACGTCTAGTGACATTCAGTTGACATTGCAGGGTATTCTTACCCCGCGTTAGCCTGTCTTTCATCTGAGGTCAGCAACATCAGCTTTAACTGAACTTGTGAGGTCCTGTAACTGCATCATGAGTGGAGTGACATCTCTGCACAGCACAATACATTCTGTTCTTACTAGGTGTTAATGTGGAACCCAGAATCATCTTCGACTTATGACAGCAAATCACCACTGTTGTTCACTGGTGAGACTCTCTTAATGTGACTCACCAGTGATCTGCTCCCCGTCTTGACCAGCCACTGTCATTATGGCTGTTCACACCTGCACTCTGAGGTTTACACACACACACAGACACACACACATGGAGACACACACAGACTCACTCACACACACGTACACACACATTTTTCTTACTTTGTCAGTAACAGTGCTGACCTCAGGTCCAGCTTGAAATACTCTGTCTTCTTGTGTCTCACGCATACACGCGTGCCCCCCCCAACACACACAGCAACGCAACAAAGAGTTTAATGTGATGTATCCATCAGACTTAGAGTGCTTACACACCTGTTTTTAATTGCTTGAATGGTGGCCGCACACACACCCACCCACCCACTCACACACACACACACACACAATGATTAAAATGAATAAAGCTTTGATTCCAGCTAAATGCTTCATACAGTCATGACCAATCTAAGGAGCCTTATATTTAAATTAGCTTTGCAGTTACTCAGCTACAGTATTTAGGATAAAAAAAGATTATCTCAATATGACAAACTGCTTCTTTACAACACACACAAGAGCCATGAATTTTAGCCCCAAATTCTATTCTTTATGAATCCACTGAACTCAGTACATTTTCCTGAAAGCCTGCAGAAGCAGCACATTGCCTGATCCAGGTCGAAAAGGAGGTAACCAAACTTTCTGTAGCCTCAAAAGCTGTTTTGGACCCATGTGGCTATGATTATCACTTTCCCTGCAACAATGATTGAGACTTGAGAATGTTTTGGACTCTCATCAACACAGTGCAGTGCACAACACACAAATAAACCATTTCTTTGAGTAATATAAATCATCTGTCATGCCATGGTAGTCTTCTAGATTATATTTCACTGGTAAATTAGAATAGAGCAAATTCGTTGATCCAACAGAGCGGGGCACACACTATCAGATCCCCCTGACCAAAGTCAGCAAAGACCCAATCATCTGATGGTTTTAAAGATTCTCTTGCTACATTTTCACACGGTGGGAGGAGTGTTAAGAGTTGTGTTTGTGAGTGTGTGTGTGTGTGTGTGTGGGACACCTAGAACAGCCAAGCACACACTCTGTGGATTATTACGTGTAACGGACTGGACCTCAGAAATGGAGGAGCAACTCAAGTATTTATAGATGTCCAGCCATAATAAAACTCCCCTGCTCATCGTTCACCGTATTTGCGTACCAACATGTTGCGTCGGACTGGGCGAGATTTAGAGTTTTGAGAATCAAGACTTTGGTTGTTCGTGGACTGAAGCTGGCGGTGTGTGGTGTGCTGTGTTGGTCACAGGAAGGAGAAACAATAGCCGACACACAAATATGAGTGACTGACAGATGACCAGACAACACTTGATATATAAAGTCAGTGCTGAAGCAGCATTACTCGTTAGTTATAGATGCTCTTTGTGAGCCTCATTTTAAAGATAAAAAGCACTTATCCCTATCCCCCCCCCCCCCCCCATGCATGCAGGCTAAATCCACCTCATGTATGAGTGTACTTGGTATCACCCAAGGAAATATCAAAAAGGATAAGAAAAAGGGAGAGCGAGTCTCCACCATTATCACATTCGTCTGCACAAAGATGTCTTTTCTAGAGTGTCAGCAACATTCTCAGTTTAAACTCTCAGAGAGAGGCAAGAAATCTAACATTAAATAACTTTGATTTGTGTTTTCATGCATAGTCCCAAGGCTGGGTCTGTCTGTGTGTGTGTGCACGTGCATGTGTGTGTGTGTATAGACATTTGAGTAGTGTCTGGGAGTTTATGTGACACCTAAATCTGAATCAGTCAGCACTTTAGTCCTATTATTTCCAGTGGCAATATGTCAAAAAATGATAAAGAAGGAACACACTCACACAAACAGCTGACCCCCTGCTTGTGCTGTGTGTACTGTATGTGTGTTTGTAGCTCTGTCAGTTCAATGTGTGTGTGTGTGTGTGTGTGTGTGTGTGTGTGTGTGTGTGTTTGTGTGTAATGGAGGGTGTTCCATCCAGTGTGCCTTCACTGTATCTGTGGAAAAGCAAAATATCCATCAGTCAGCGGTTTTATCCTTGTTATCTCTGCTGGCACTTTATCAAAGATATAAACAATGATAAATAATGAACACACACTTGTCTTAAAGGAAACTCTGTGTGTGTGTGTGTGTGTGTGTGTGTGTGTGTGTGTGTGTGTGTGTGTGTGAGAGAGAGAGAGCGAGCAAGAGAGAGAGAGAGACTTAAATGGAAAGACTGCACTCTGAATGTGTTTCAATAATTTGTATGTGTCTTCAGGGATATGGTTGATTACTTATCCTTTTATGCTGACATGCCTGCTTGTGTGTTAGAGTGTGTGTGTGTGTGTGTGTGTGTGTGTGTGTGTGTGTGTGTGTGTGTGTGTGTGTGTGTGTGTGCACGCGCACATGTACATGATGTTTCCTGAGACATTAAGCCTGGATGCCAGAGTCACACGGTGAGAGACTTTACAAGCAGCTGAAATGAAAACATCTTACTTGTGTGCCAATTACAGTTGATTAATGGTGACAAGGTGGAGCTAGATATGGGCTCCACCCAACAGGCAGGGCCTCACTTTGACTCTACCAAATGGATTTTCCCTCAGGTTTGGAGGAAGGCACCAGCTCATTGGGCTCAGGGTTCCTTCGCTCAGCCTCAGTTCGCTCTCATGAAGCAACAGCCAGGATTCATGAGCTTGCTCGGATATTTCAGCCAGACACACTGAACTGCAGAACTCACACATGCGAGGAAAATAATCAAAAAAAGATTTGAAATGTTTAATACTGCATGAATATTATTTATTTGATGGATGAAAGTCATATTCTGGTTTGAAAGTGTCAGCAAGAGAGGGAACAAGCATAGAGTCCTGCAGAGGCCAATCTGCTTAAAGCATTCTATCTGTCTGTCTAGTATCTTCATCCCGCTGATGAAACTGTGGAGAAGAAGATGTTCAGTTGTTTTATAAGTTCCTCAAATGAAAAAGAATCATGTTTTCTATCGTCCTACCCCAGGTTTGCACAAGTGCTCATTCATCGCCTGAGTTCTTCAGAGGGTCTCTCTGGGACTCCCTGGTTAACATTCCTATCCCAATGGCTGAATATCATCTACATACAGGAAACTCTTAACATTCCCTAAATTGTTTTAAGATTGATTGTAAATGCAGTTTAGCCTTGATGTAAAGTCATTAAATCCCTCAATCTTCCTCTCTTGTGTTTCTATGCACAGAAGTTATAGCAAGTTAAATTATCAAATAAACAACACAATGTAAGAGTAACTGAAACAGAGATGACATATTGGGGTCTGCAAATGTAACTGTTGTTAAATATCCTCCTGCGTTGTGTTGTGGATTATGGACAGACACTCTCTTCAACCTTAGACCGGACTTTATTGCCTGTTTTCAATATAAAAATGTGCTGGTCAATCAACATGGGCACGGTAATGCGGCACAGCTCGTGGCAACAATCTCTCATACTGGCACCAAACATTAATGAATGATTAAAAAAGTAACATGTAATGTAATATCACCAAAATATGTACCTGTATTCAATATAAAAATGCACTGGTCAGTCAACATTGGCACAGTAATGCGGCACAGCTCTATGGAAAAGTTAGCAAAAATTAGCTTAGCTGAGGAGCTAAGGAAGCCAACTCCAAACACTGACAGAATTCAAACAACTTGACACATTAAAGTGAGGGCAATGCAGTCGCCGCCTTCTTACGGGTTGTCAGACATAGTATTGTGATAGCTGCATCTTTAAATTACATGATTTCAGCAGTTTCTTATGTTACGCTGTGCTTCATGCAACTCACCATGGCAACAATCTCTCACACCGGCACTGTTCTGATGTCACAGTCAGTATTTATATGCTGAGAGACCCGCCAACCAGTGAAGATTCACAATACCTGAACAAACTAAAATATGATTGGTTGTGGTTGTGGTTGTGGCGAGTGGAATCAACCACAAAACTGTTACACAAACATTGTGGTGGAACTGATCTAACAGACTGGCAGCTTGCTTTGAGAAGGACGTAGAGATTTTATCTGAGCCGAGGGTGACTGGATGCTGTGTAACATTTGAATGGAAGGACACCTTGATACGGAGGAAGACAGACAGAGAACAACCCCACAGTCAGTTAGCGATGCAAAGTTGAAGTTCCCACTCATCACTGAGGTATCAGCCATGTATTCACTCCTCTGCTTTTCTTGTCCTTGATGGCTTGCAAGCTTCCCGCTGTGTTACGCTGGTTTGCTCATTAATATTCACTGTAGAACAAAAGTTCTTCCCCAGAGATGTCCACACTTGTATGTGAAGCCATCAGCTGCTGGCTGTTGGGAGCCTGCATGGTTAGGAGGCAGCTCAGTGCAGCAGCAGGTGGAGGATGAAGGGGTTAATCTCGATCCTGGGTGTGTCGGGCTGATGGAAACCTCTCTGATGTATTTTGCTATATTTCTTTGGGGTCTTGAGGGTGGATCAAGTCTCGCTTTTTGAGATTTTCCATTAAAGGATGGAAGACAGTCCTCCATATCATGAGCTTTTAAGTATTACATGTAATTCAAAGTTGTCCTTTTTTGTGTGAAAAACATTGTTTGGCGTTGTTGCTACCTGCAGGCCACTGTGTTGAGGTATATTCTACACCTTGTTAACAGCGGATAGTCAGCTCCACAGATGTTACAGAATATCATCATTTATCCTTGGTGTGGCTTTCATATTTCATGTATTTCTGTTGAATAAGTTATCTCTTGGTGCCGCCGTGTCATAGAACCAGCTAGAGACGTGGCGTAGTCTACACATTTGAACATTGTTTGTTTTCTTGGTGAATGAATGTAAAAAAAAAAAAAATACGAAAAGGTCTGTCTGTGAGGCGTGAGGATCTCTTTCCAATAGGCCCCTCTACCTTCCTTTCTAATCTTCAGTTGTATGTCTTTATGCGACTGCATAAACACCCACCAAAATGTGATGAGTAACCTTCTCTTGTACATCTTTTTAAAGATCAAATTAATTCCACAAAGAGTTCCTGGTTACATTCACTGATCTATTTAAGACTAAATTATTTCAGAGGGAAATTCAACTTGTAGGATCTCTGTTCCATCATACAAAAAATACTGGGTTATGAATAAAAGTAGAGTAGTAGAAAAATTAGGTAATTGATATATATATATATGCTTGTAACATAAGAGCATTATACAAGAACTGAACTTTTAATAAGCTTAAATTTAACAATGACAACGGTGCAAGGATACAGGAAATGCCTCATGAATGAGTTATCCGAACCCATGAAAATCTAATGCATGGAGTTGGAGGAGAAGGTTGCAGGCGTAGAAGGTTGCAGGCGTAGAAGGTTGCAGGCGTAGAGGATGCAACTGCAAGGTGCATCACATGGAAACACTTGAGTATTTCTGACATCAGTCTGGACATGAGAGGTTCGATAATCAAAGATCATATCGAGTTTTACATGGCATCTGCCATTCTAATCAATCAATCAATCATTGGAGCCAAAACTCCAGACCCTGGGCAACCCCTTCAGTGAGTGTTCTGACGGGGGTGGATTTCCCTCAGAAACAGCAATTGTTCTATGAGACGATGAAATCAGCAAAGCAACAAGTGCGTCCAAAGACAAATTAGCGCTAGGATGTCGGCGGGTGAATACCAGGGAGATACTTCAGAAGGTGGGGACACTCCACCTAAAACACTGGCATTCCTCCGCCCACTGACCCCACCTCAGTCACTAAACGCCTGAACATATTCTGTGCCACTCTCAACTCCTCCACAAGAGTAAAAGGTTGCTGGGGAACTCTCTTCCCACCCACATCATCTATCACTGCTGTTCCCAAGAACCTCCCGCCCAATAGTGCTCATGACCTTCTCTGCTGCACCACCCGCTACTTCACCATCTCAGCCTCACCAGCAAAACCAATTCAACACATCTTGGAAGATAATCCAACGTGCCAGTCTGCATCAGTACTTCCACCGTTTACAGAGCACTGACTAAAGTGTACACGAGCCCCTGTCCCCTGCTCCACACTCTGTAGCACAGGGGGGCCGGTCACAGATGCAGACACTGTCTCTGCTCTGAGACGCGCTTTGGGAGATGTTTATGGCCTAAACAATCAGTAATCAAGACACAAGATAAAGGAGTGGTCCACGTTTATTCATTTATTTTGTTTTAGCTTTTTGTTGAGGGTTATTTTTTTAAAACTGCTTTGGACAAAAAAAAGGATGAATCGGACTGAGATATTTAAATATTTGAACTTGTCATAAGTTGCCGATCATCACTACTTTTCTGTTCTTAGAGCTGAAAGATGCTTCTAGTCTTTTCTGAGCACCAGGGTGGATGTAACCACGCTACTGGTGTGACTCATGGCGGTCAGACATGTCGTTCATTATCAGAACTGCACACTGGCGGCTGCGTAGCCCTCAAGAAATGTGTCAAGGCCTAAAAAAGAACTCACCTTTGCCAGCACAAAATATCCAGAAATTGATATGTGACACATGTCTGATAATGCGCAGATGTTTTTTTGTTTTTTTACAGGTGTGAGCCAAAAATAGAAATATTAAAAAAAACAAAATTCTTTTCGTTTTCACGGTAAACATTATGAAGATTCAAACTTTTTTTTTTATTATGTTCTTAATATGTTTCTCCTCTTCAGGGAGGTAAAGGAACGTTTAAAAAGCTTAACATAATTGAGTATTGGTCCTTCTTTTTTTTTTTTTTTTGCTGACCTGGAACATTTGAAGGCAATAAATTTAAACAATGTTTTATTTGTAAGGTGCTTTGTCATCATTTTATTATATGTGATACACCGATTGATTTTTGCCTCCCCTCAGTCCCAATTTTATATTTGTACCAATACCACGGAGGCTACAAATGCAGAAATGATTAGAATCTGCTAAAAGTGTATTACATTCCAGATGGGCCATTATTTCTTTCATGTTTCATCCTGCATGAAAACATCACGGCATCTTTTGACTTGAGCCTGTGAGATAACGTGCTAAGCAGGAGAATTTGTGATAACATACTGAACTTTAGACTCCACGGTGAACTGTAATCTTTCCTGTGTCTTCAATTTTCTGTGAGGGGAGTGAGAAATTTCAGAGATTCCATGTTAACGTCCCTTTAAAATGTGAAAAACCATTCACCACCGTGATTGGTCTTCACACTCCTGTTACACTCCACAGCAAAGTTTGAACGGACTGAGGTGAATCATGCTGGCAAACAATGGGCTAGATTGGGCTCAAATCGAGGGGTTATGAAGTTATAATGGTCAGAGTGGCAGCAGACGAGTCACAGTTGTTACTGGTTACTGGCTGCATCACCACTCGGTGAAGTTCCACTCCTGAGGGGGTGCATGGTTTATTTAGGGTGCCTACCAGCCTCCACAGGGAAGTTCACCCGAAAACTTCCCTCCGTTTAGGGCAGAGTGGGAAGTCACACAGATGACAATCATAAAAGGGCAGAAGTTGAGTTTCTGAAGAGGCGGGAGGGGGGGTGGGGTGGCGGTAATCAGCAGTTTATTCAGTTAGAGATAGCCGTATCTACGGTCAAAGAAGTGTCAGGGAGAAAAATGTGATCATGATTTAATCATTTATGCTGGGGCATTAATGATTTATGCTCTCAAATTAGTCATCGTCGTGTCCTGTGCAGTCAAGGCTTCATCCACTGGGCACCACGAGTATCGCTATCAGTACCCGCAGCACCAGAGTTCCTCAAGGTTTGCCGCTCATATGTCATCAGTCAGCTGTATTTGCATGTGTTGACAGTAATGCAGCTACGGTTAGCTGCTGTCACTGTGATGGGATGATTAAAGACTGCAGTTCATCGACTGACTCAACAGACCGATGCGCCGTGTGTAAAACAATCCGCACAACTCCATAAATGTGAAGGACAGAATCCCACATATGATCCAGAAACAACACCGAGTTTACAGATTATTCTGTGACATGCGAGCACTGCAATTAACCAGTTTTGGGTTTTTTTATGTACTGTAAAGCTTTATAGACTCCGTGAAGTTGAAGAACAGAGATAGTCAAAGTTAATCACGGTTACTATAATTATAGTGTAATTTTTGAGAAGGCAAAAATAAACAGGATGGGTAAAGACTTGTTGTAAAGTGTAGGACACTAAAATGCAGAAAGGCACACCAAGTGGGTTTTTACTCATTATGTACAAATACGCTGATTCAAAGAAGAAATATAAAGAAAATTATAGTTTTCTTCCGTGATGATAAAGGTTACATGTTTATTTCTAGGTTCCCCAAAAAAAAAATCAAGTGATATTTAAAAAGTTTTAATTGTTGACAAGTAATAATTCTAAAATTTGAAGTGTAATTTAAAAAAAGTCTATTACGAGGACTTCCACGCACTTCTGAATGCAGGTGGATATTTTTGTGGTTTTTTTCCTGCCTCAATAACTACAGATACAAATACAAATACTGGCTTCCTGCACAGGCCTTGTACACACAATAGCTAATCTAGAGCTGCATAATAGAGCTTGCCGTGACATCGCCGCTTGGGCATATTACACTGAGAGCTGGTGCCCTGTGTGGGATAACAGTTGTTTCGTTTCATTGTTTATGTAAGATTGCGTGCAAAAACATACAGCGGGACAGAGCTGTTTTTGCTCCCCGTGTGCAAGACAAAAGCATCTGCTGCAGTCATGATCATTTTATACTGAGTCTGAGTGTATCCTTCCACCATTCTTCATCTCTATTCCCCCAGCAGCCTCTCTCTTCCCTCTCCTTCCCCTCATCCCAGCTCCTCCTGCCCTCTTTCCTCCTCCTTACTCCTCTCCGCTTATTCCTCCTTTTTCCTTCCAGGGCCCCCATGGCAGAACGCCCCCTCCTCTTTCTTTCATGCCTCATTTTTTTCTTGTCTTTCATCCCGCATGCCTCTGCTTTTTTTCCCTTCTCCCTCCCCCCCCCTCCCCCCCCCCCCCCCCCAACATTCTTGTCCTTAGAGAATAGGAAGTCTCCCCTGGTATAGAGGAAAATCAGTGTGTGTCTGTTGGTAGGATAGATTGCCAGCCTGAAAACAGGGGAGATCAAAATAGATTTGCTTGATTTCCCGCTCCTACTCCAGTTTTTCCTCAAACGTTTTCTATCAGCAAAAGAGGAGGAGTGATTGATTTCCCTGTGAGTTGCCCTCCTCTGGTTCAGAATACTGAAAGAAAGAAAAAGGGGGAGTGGGACTTGCGCCATATGTAACAGAGGGCACATATGAAAAGAGACGAGGAACTCCACAAGGAGACATGGAACGGGGACTAGAGCTGATGACACGATTGGAAGAGATGACTAAATGACACAGGAGATAATTTGGAAAAAATCAAGAACAAGGGAGTGAAGAGAACAAACAATATCGAGTAGATGAAGGGAGAAGATGAGACAATTACAAGTGCTTAGGAGAATAAAAGTTATCAACACGATGGTTTGATTATATCTTTTGTATCGCTGGAACAAGCAGATTACAAAGCATTTGATTTCATTTGGCTCTGTAGTCTATTTCCACTGCGTTTCTAGTCATTACGACTCACATGTACCACGCTCGGGTGTATTATTAGAGATCAGAAGTATATTATTGCCATTATAATGCTTCACACCTTATGTGACATCCATTTTTAAAAGGGAAGTTGTCTTAACGGCAACTGAGCAAATCCAATAAAGAATTGATCCTGGCACAGAGCCTCTATCAAAGTGGAGAGAAGCCAAAGCTGTTAAGAAGCCGCCACTCGTTGCTGGGTTTATCTCAACACTTCACTTATCTGTTTACTTCTGCTTATGCAAATGATTCCATGTAACCATCAACTGAGCGTGGAAAGCAATAACAGTAACGCCATAGAAACTCCTCCTCTGATATTCCACCGACGTCCGTCAAAGGTCTCTGCCACGATGGAGAACCGCAGTTCGAAGTAACCGATATGAAAACGTCCATGCCACTCTCTCAAAATCTGCAAGACAAGAGCAGCAAATTCCTCACTGGCCATCAGTGTACAAAACGTCAGAGTCACAAAACCTCAGGGAAACAACATCCACTTTTTGACTGACTTAAATCTTTGCTAACAACCTCCTCTCTGTGCGTATTTATGCCGTAGCACTATGGCCACAGACGACTAGAAGGCACAGAGAGAGCACATACCTTTTCCAAGGGGATATGATGTCACCAGATCTGGATCCAAGTGAGTTCTGATATGGATTAACCGTTCCTCAACTTGAACTCTATCATGTATCAGTAAAGTCCATCCACAACTTTTTGAGTTATCTTGCTAACAGACTGACGGACGGACAGACAAACAGCCATCATCATATTACCTAAGAGTAACCATTTTAGATTCATACTTTTAGAATCCAGTACGTACCGGGTCAACGTGTCAACAGCTCTCCCACACAGCCAAGAAGATGCAGAATGAGGGCACACTATCTCCAGAGCTGGCTATCCTGGTTAGCCGTCTGCTAACTTGAATGTGGGTAAATAACTGAACGGTGGCCTCTTTCACACATATTATAGGACTGGAAATTTACCAAATTCTAAAAGTACATACTGAGTACGTTTAGGAGGGTGACATGACACCCAGAACAATTTACCTGTTGGTTTACAACTGAAAGAACATCAGAGTTGACCACAGACTGGATGACTACCGCCTTGTCACTCTCTGCTAACTTGAATGTGGATAAATGATATTTTGTTTTGTGCAGCTCATATACATCCTTCTAAATATCATCGGGCCAGATGGATCAAATTGTGACGATGGGTCAACATGATTCAGTGAAGGCTATGACATCATGTTCTGCACTAAATCTTTAAAACGGCCTGACGTTTACGTTGTCATGCATCTCTACGTACATCTGTAGGAACAAGATGAGAACTACAAAAAATTATGTGGCACCAAACAAAACAAACAAAAAAAACCCAAACATTTAAACTCCGAGAGTCCAAAAGATTGAACACATTTTCTTGTCTTAACTAAGGAGAACTGATACTGGTTGTCTGCTCACTGCTACGTCCTTGGCTGAGCTAATTAGCGCATGTCAGATTCTCATCAGTAATACTTAACAGACACAGGAGCAGACCGTCAAATAATTCCTAGAGTTTTTAGAACACAAGGTCGCCTTGAGATTGAGCAGCCCCTGTAAAACGTTCCTTTCGAGCCAAATGTTTTCCTGACATTTAAAAGTGAGGAAAAAGAAAAGTGTAATTGCAGAGGACAGAGACTTGTAGAGAGGTGTGATGGATGACGATGGGATGATGTGTAGACGCTACATCGGGAGGGTTTTATCACAGGGAATTCCTCTGCTCCTTTTGTCTTTGTGTAAAAGGGGAAGGTTGACATTTATTGTTTCTCGCTCCCTAATGGGGATTCCCTTCATTTGTTGGCAAGTTGTCTTCAATCACAGTCACCGTGACACAAAGAGAAGGGAGGTTATGCCCCATGGACCATACATGAGCACATTAATCTCCCCATCCGCTTATGATTTATTCCATTCCTGTTGTGAATTGTGACAAGAGGACACAAGAACACGAGTCAACAGCCAGACAGAACCTCAGCATGCTTATATTTATGTCAAATACACCAAAAATACAAATCCGGGTCTCAGGATATCAAAGGAAAAAACAAACAAAACCTGAACCAACTACATTTTTGGCTGTTTTGCAGTGCAGAACTAAAACACTGAGCGATACTTCTTTTAGTCGTGACGCTTCAAAATTCTGGAACAGATCTGAGAAGAAGATCTGAGAGGAGACATTGTACTCTCACACAACTTCACACTAGGTCCCCCTTTACAAAGGGTTAATAAAGCCATTCATCCATCATAGCAAAGTCTGATAGCCTACATAATCTAGACAGATAAAAATGTAGAGTAACAACAGCAAACCATCCTCTTGCCAAATGATGTCTGGAGAAATTGGGTCTCAAAGTTTATGAGGCGTTAATAATCCACTTAGAATCGTTTATTAATCCTTAATAAGGGGTTACTGATTGTGAAGTGGTCTGGTAGTTATAAACAAAACCTAAAAGCTTATCTTTTAAGTCAGGTAATGTTTGTGTATCATTTTTTTTTAGATTTTCTTCTTCTTCTTTTAATTGCTTTTATCTCTATTAGTTCTATTTTATCTACATTTTCTTTATTAGTTTAATATAAAATACATATACTCACTTCTTTTGTCTCCATGTCCATTTGCTCCTTTCATTTTTTTTTTTTTAATCAAAAAAGCAGCATCTGGATTGTTTAAAAGGTGCCACATTGTTACAATTTGACAACAAGTGGGAGGTGTATGACATATCAATAATGTGCCACCAATCACAAGGAAACCACTTCCATGTGTATCGCAAGTGCGATGGATGTTTGGAGTTCTGAGACAGTCCAACGTTGTGTTGCAGAAGGATAAATTGGGAAATAGCTGTGTACTGAGGAGCAGCTTGAATCATCAACAGGCCAACACTTCTTCGTCTTGAGGAGTATAATGACAGTTATTGCATGTCCCAGTCTCTCTCTCTCTCTCTCTCTCTCTCTCTCTCTCTTTCCCTCTAACTAAATTCAGTCCCCTCATCGCTCCTCTTTTGACAGCAGGGCCATAAAACCACTGAACACACATTCATCCCCTATTCATTTCCTGTGGTGATTCTCCTCATTTTCATGTTGTCATCGAGGAAAGGCCGGTAAATTACAAAGGGAACATTTTCCTAACCTTTCCAATTCAGACTTTCCAAAAAAAAAAAAATGCAGCAACAATTCAGAAAAATCAGGATAATGAGGCCAAATAGTTGTCTTTGAAATGGAAATGGGAAATATAAACCAGCCTAATGAGTAGTCTTTATTTTTGATCTGTTGGTGGAGACCGATCTATTCTAGCATGGTTCTGTATTAGAAAGACAATGACCCCTTCATGGTAATATAACGGAAAATGGGCTCATCCTTTTTCCTTTTTCCTCCTTGTCTGGAAATCAGGCCAGAAGTAGCCCTGTTTAATTCTCCAGTGCAGTGCCTGTTAATCCTGTCCTCAGCTGACACTTGCTGCTGCTGCCACGCTCTTTTACAGCTTACAGAGTCTGGACTACACTTAGTCTTTTTTTCTTAGCATGGTGGTAGGAGCAGTGCATTTTGCACTCCAGAACTACACTTGTGCGATCCTGAGGGAAGGCAATGATGTGTCCACTACATGTATGCAGAGAAAAAATGAATGAATGAATAAGTAAAAAGCTTGCATCGCCAAAAGCAAAACCAGGTCAGCCCTGCTTGATCCTGCGGTGGAAACCAGACCGTTGCTATGTTGTACTAGAGCTGCCTTTGTAGCTGATTGTTGCCTCCACTTTTTAACCAAGTGAAATAGTTTATTTACAGATGATGGCAACCAGTGAGTGAAAATCTCAACTCTCCTCACTTGCTCTTTCTACCAACTGCTGAATGTGTTCATCTGCATCTTCTGAGCCATTTTAACTGCAAGTACTTCCTCTGAATAAATCTCTGGAAGTCCTGAAATGTTCTTTGCCAGTCTGACTTTGCTGCAAAACCATGTAATATAGGGCAAATAATGTCCTTTGCTATTTGGGAAGAACCTTGGAGAGCAGTAATTTTCTTTTTACAGATATATATGATAAAAGACTCCCGCTTAGAATCCCAACAGCGAGCAACTCACCGTCCAATTACTAATATTTCAGAGAATGGAAGGATGGTCTCTTTTTACATCATATTTATTTACTTTTATGTCAGATGGAGTGAGAGAGTACTAAAGCTTCTGGATTCAAAATGAAAAAAGCCGCAGAGATCAACAAACTTTGCAAGGTCAGACAAAAAAATGACAGCAAAGACTGAATCTGCAACAGGCTCAGCTGGGGGCCTGTACACCACAGACTTCTACTGTAGTCGGTCGAAGGTGCTCCTCTGACCTTGAGAGACCGATTTCAATATGCAACAACATGCTTTAAAAGCAATTAGTTAAGTCAAGTCAGTTTTATTTGTGCAGCACCAAATCACAACAAAGTTAACTCATGACACTTTACCAGTAGAGCAGGTCCAGTACCACACTCCTTCAATGAATCTACACCCAACAATTCTCCCTCAGCAAGCACATCAGGCAACAGCGACGACAAAAACCTTCCTTTTAACAGGCAGGAACGTCGAGCAGATCCAGGCTCAATGGGGACGGTGCTTTGACCGGTGGGGGGGAGCAAGAAAGCGGGGCAGAGACAAAGACAGATAATGGAGGAAGACAGATACAGAAGGAAAGAGAGGGACAGAGATAAAGAGGGAGAGAAAGGGAGGAGACTGAGGGACAGACGGGGACATGAACAGGTCAGAGGGAGAAGGACGGCAAACAATACTAATAGCTTGCTACCAATAATCACATCTGCAGGTTCAAAACAAGCAATTGATTCCAGCAAAATTATATTGTAGGAAACAGAATGCTCACGCTAATGCTGATGCTAATATAGTATTGAGAACACTGATATAAATACTATTAGTACTAATACTAATACTGATGCTGAGGGTGGCAGCTTGAGTTTCTTCAGTTTAATTAAATTGCAATTAAAACATTTCAAACAAGAAAGACAGTTGAATGAAAAGATCATGTTTATAATACAGATGGAAATGACAATACGAAGTCTTAGGCGCTTGAAGTTCCCAAGGACATCATCAGGATGGAGTCCACACACTGGTGGTGCTGGTAGTACATGACTGTGATGAGACTGATGAAATGAAGTCAGGGGACCTACAATCAGATCAGATCACATGACGGCAGCAAACCAAGACTGCAGAGAAAAAAGAGCTTGAAAGGACAGCAGCAACATGATAGGCCTGCGATGAAAATGCGCCACCGTGCTATTGGATCCATCAGATAAGCTGGCGGCTGCTGAAACTCTGCCGCACCATCTGTGCATTTGCATATTTGAGAATTTTTGTTCAGGAATGAGCATTGAAATAACACCCCATTGCAAAACGTAGCCTTAACTTCCAGGTAGATCCATTTGTGTCAGTTTTTCACTGCTCTATATTAGAAGAAAAAGTCGGATCGATGCAATCCATGGTTCTGTAGTTAAAATGATCAATACATGCAGAGTAGCTGCTAATGTGCAGCACTGATGATCGACGCAGCACAACACATTAATACTCCGCAGGAAAAAAAAAAACCTTGAAAAACTCTTCAGAACGCACAGCTGCACACATCGCAGTCGCAGCCTACCTCCCCTCCTCTTGTCTTTGTGTGTTTCATTATTCAAGTAACTTTAAAATACTTTCAGGTTCATAAACTAATGCCAGTATTTTTGAGGAATTCGTTGGATTCACTTCTTCAGTGCATTAAGAAATTTGTCTCGTGAGATAAATCAGATCACTTGATTAGTTTCAGGTGTGCAAATCCAACATAATCAAAGATTATGTGGCTTTTCTGTGAGTTAATTATGTCACACACTTGTTGTTTGCCTCTGCTGACAGCGTCACACTTTGAATACCATCAGTGCCTTCGGGAGAATCCCCACTGAAAACAATAAAGGTCATTAAATTCATATTTGAATACAAAGGAGAGCAATTCCCAGAGAAGAATACAGGAGAAGCCCCTTACCGCTTCTCTGCTGGCCGAGTAGTTCTCTATATAGGTCAGCTGAGTTGTCTGAGGTTTGTTTGTTTTTTTTCACAGCCAGAGATAAGTGACAAGACCAGCAGGAAAAGGGATGTTCTGCCGCCAAAGTCATGAACTGCTTCATAAACTTTGCTGTCATCGATCAGTGTTTTGTCCCTTTTAGGGAAGTCACTGCTGCAGAATCAAAAACAGCCATTCTGCTCAGTCTGGCAGGACAGATTCTGTCCACATTTTGAAAACTACTGTTGTAGCTGATGCTTTTAAGTTTCCCCCGCATGAGCAGATTGACATGGCGCGTGTGTGGCCAACGCACTCTCACCCCCTATTCGTCAAAGAACGACGTTTGGTCAAGTCCCCCTGGCGTCCACGGCCGACGTGGAGGGTTTTTTTCCTGGGGTTTTCATGACGTCACATGCTTCTCATCCATGTCTACCGCCGACGCTGGACTCTGTCTTACAACTTCCTCCTCCGTTTGCTCCTATTTTGTTATTTATCAACTATTCTTAATGTTGTTAGGGTAAGGGTAGTGGTTAGGGTTAGGGACCGGTTATCACAGAGACACCGTCTTGTTTCCGTGGAAAATCCCCTTTCGTCAACATCCATCGATGCTGGATCTGCTGTCTACGTCGTCAAGCGACGCAGAGGGGGTACCCTCAACGTCGCCTGTGGACGCAGGGGGAGTTGACCAAACGTCGTTCTTTGACGAATAGGGGGTGAGACTGCGTTGGCCACACACGTGCCATGTCAATCTGCTCATGCGGGGGTAACAAAAGCATCAGCTATAACAGTAGTTCTCAACATTGAGGTCATAATTGGTGGTGTGCAAAAAACAGAACACAAGTTACATTTTTAGATTGGAAATATATCAGTAGGTGTAGGGCGTGTTAACGACAATGTATTTTATTTATATTATTGTTTTATTCTTATTTTAAAGGGCTCACGTGCCCGTTGATTGTGTCGGCATGTCTCTTTCTTCAGATGTAAAACACTGAGCCACAGAGGATATCATTCTGTCGGTGGCCCAAAAAAACCAGGTGCAGTCATGAGAGTAACATTAGTAACACTGATGTGGTTACCCTGTGAGGTTAGCATTCAAAAAGTTTGAGAACAACTGTGTTACCATGGTTACTTATAAAGTCATTTGTACTTGAAGTTCAGTCTGACTGTTGAGTCCAGTCAGGAAATTGCCTGATTCATTCAGCGTCTGCCTGGAGTTCAGTGGTAGTTTGAGAGGATCATGCTCATTGATTTGTAATACACTTTAAGGTGAGTGCAATTTAAACCTGTTTACATTATTTTAGGCTGTGGGAGTGCTCAACGGGACTTCTGCACTTTAATCACCTTGATGAAATTATTATTTTGTGTGTGTGTGTGGGGGGGGGGGGTTTCTTTGCTTTTTCTGGGCGAACCATTTGAGACCATCAGACCATCTCGACTCCCTGAAATTATTTATTTTGAATTGATGACAGTTCTATATTCAGATTAGTTCCTTCTTTAAATCTCAGGTTTCATCACTGTGGTGTGTTCTATGCTCTTGGCTGTACTGAGTTGCAACAGCTTCACACTGGAGCACATCACCTCTTGTAAAGAGACAAGTAGACCTTGGGGAGCAAAGCTTATAGCACCAAGGTGACTGTGTGCGTGTGTGTGTGTGTGTGTGTGTGTGTGTGTGTGTGCGCGTGTGTAACATAATAACGCCCCTTTTCTGTTTCTGCTCCTGCTCTCTCAGCTATTGTTGCATCTCTCTCTCCCTCTTTCTCCCCCTCCTGTTAGCTCTGTCTCCAACTTCCTTTGTCTCTGTTTTCCTTCCTCTCTTCTCCCTTGTGTATCCCATCACTCCATTTTCTTTCATCTCTCCTTCCTCCTACCACTATCTCCATCTCTCTCGTTTCCTCTCTCCCATATTGTTCAGCCAATGGCTTTCTACAGTGACTGACAGCATACAAACATGACTCTCGGGCTGCATACTCGAGTGGTATATACACACACACACACACACACACATACATACATGCACACACATCCACTTCGTCTCACTTACAGAGGTGATTAAACAAGTCACATAGGAAATGTGCACACATGCATGCAGGCAGTCACATACAGAATTTAAAGAACAAGTCCCATTAAAACTGTTCTGACACACACACGCATACACACTTCACCATCTGTCTACATACTGTGTGCGTATTGCACTAATGGATTGGCTGGAGGCATACACACACGTAAACAAACACGCACACTCAAGTATGGCTAACTAAAAGACATGAATGCAGAATCACACAGGTAGTTTTGTAATCAAACACACACAAACACACACTTTCCCTCCCAATCTGAACACAATGTCACACAACGTACGCTCTCACTGATGGATAGACAGAGATCTGGCAATCTCATCACCTGTTGTCACTCAGTGCTTAGCAGCAAAGGTTCTCACACACACACACACACACACACACACACACTTACTATGTTTGTCGTTCCATGTGGACACATTGTCCGACATTTATTGTTAACCCTTCATATTTCATGTCAAACATCGCAGCTTGCATCATTCCAGTGCTCACCTTTAGAGGTCATTGCACTTACTTTGTTTTTGCAGCCGTCTGATTGTTAAAATCGTCCCTCTCAGTCATGACATCCTCACTGGGCTGTGACACAGTACAGCAGAAGCAGCTGGACAATTATCATCTTTAATGACTTCTTCATTATAACAGTTATGCGGTAATGTTCAACACTCAAACTGTAACAGGACGGATATGGTGTGTTTCAAACCCAATCACACAAGTGGTCATCGGCTGTACGGTTCAGCGAGCTCCTGAAATACATTCAAGGATCATTTATTTGTTTTGTAGTTTGTTGTTTTTGTTTCAGAATTTTGTCAAAGTGCAACTGTGATTCCTGTGTTGGCAGATCTGTCAAGATCCTGTACGTTGTCTGAATTTGATTTTTAAATTTTAGCGATCCCTTTCACAGGTGTATTTAGGTGTACCAAAACTGATGAATAAATATTTTTAAGTTTGAAGCAGGATGAACTTCCACAATATTTGTGATGTCACAAATCAGGCTCTTAGCACTGCCTCTTAATATCAGACTGTCATTGAGCACCACAGGTGATATGAAAACACGTCAAACTGCATCATCATCGCTCTACACAGCGACGCTCAAACAGTCAACTGTGAGTACGAAAGGAACAAATTAACTGAAGAGAGATTTTTAAGACTATAAAACACATTTTAAAAGTCCTGCAACAACAATTCCTCCATTAATTTTAAAATACAATTTCCCATGTGACCTAATCCATCCATCCATTTTCTATAAGGGTTGCGGGGTGGGGGTGGGGAAGGGGCTGGAACCTATCCCAGCTGACATTGGGTGGGAGGCGGGGTTCACCCTGGACGGGTCGCCAGTCTGTCACAGGCTGTCAGGAGCCATTAATTGCTAGACGGCCACTCTACCTCTGAGCCATGCCGCCCCAACCATAGGATGTGATGATTCCGTAATCCTGATCGTAAGAAGCACTTTTTAAGGTAATCTAAGATTTAACAAAGAAATAACACAATCAAAATGTACTGCGTGTTGTACTTGTTATCCTGAACTTCTTTGTTGTTCTCGTTCTTGGGTGTCATGCTTGACTTGGACTTGTCTTTGGTTTTGACAGCTTTGACAGTGTTTAGGCTTAATAGTGTTGTGCTGCACGCTGCTCCATCATTTGGCTGCTCTGTTGTCCATATCCAAAAAAAAGAACATCATTGGCTTGTCAGATCGTGTATTAGACATGTGAAGGGCTTGGTTTCACACAAGTCAACACATGGTAGCAAATAATGACAGTGAATCAGATTAAAGGTATCACCTTAGTACAGCCTATGGATCTAAATCACAACGCAACGTTCAAACACTTGAATCCTCCACTTCCTGACTCACGACTCCATCTTGACCGACAACACACATTCGCAACACACCTCCGTTTAAGCTTGTTTGTCATCTGTCTATAACTTTGACAGGACAGGATGAAGGACACACGCACACACACACACACACACATACACACACACACACACAGACAAATTATGCAGCCTGATGCTAACATGGACAGGCACACACTAACATCAGCTCCAACTTGTCCATCAGCAGTGTAGCCAGTCATGATATTTTCCACTCTGTTTGCTATTCGGGTCATATCAGTCCCAGGCAGACAAGTGACCAAGTTGCTGGCATGGGATTCAAACTACAGAGGCTGTCAGTTGTCACTCAAGTTCCTGTCACATATCATTTTTGTTATTTTTTTGGTTAAACTTGAGGGCAATCATAGCTGCAGTTTAATGAATTATACAACACCCTTCCTTACAGCGTTCACCTTGTTTTTCTCATGTTTGGTACCAGATCAAAACCACACATGATTTTTAGACACACAGTTGAAAACCTGCCCATTTTCAGTTGCTCCAAGCAGAGGTCTGAAGTGAAGGACAGAGACAAATGTATGATGGATGGAGCCAGACATGTTTTGTCACCTGTTACTCAGCCTGTCGCTCAGAAAGAATGAAGCATCACAGAAACTAAAATAGGTAACTTTTTTCCTTTTATTTTTGGCCCATTAGCCAGCGATGGGCCACTGCGGACTAAAGCAGGGCTGGGAGGGTTGGGTGTGTGTTTTTGTAGTGCTTGTTACCAACAGAGGAACAGTGAAATAAATCATTGCAGTCACTTCACACACAATTTAACAGTGTGAACAATGCGGGCAGATGTTGGCGCTTGAGTCGGCCATCATGACATGTCAGTTGTTTCCCATTCTCAAGGCGCTGAGGTCAAAATATTTCGCTCTTGTTGTTGTTTTGATTTATTTATGCATGTTCTTCTAGTCAGTGATGGTTTGGAGAGGTTGACCAGGATTCTCTTTGTTGGCCCTCAGGCATCTTCTATTTTTTTTTAATCTCTACAAGTGATGTTGGAGCGTGAAGAAGGATGCAGTAACATTTTCAGTATTCCACATGTCTGCCTCCGACATTTAAGAATTTGACCTCGAGTGAGGCAAGGTGCAGACAAGCGTCTAGTTGTTGGTTAACCCCTCCATGAATACACATGCAAATTTGTTCCCAAATTCACATCCCTTCTTGTCAGTCGAATTACTTCATGGCAGCTAAATACAACAGATGAAACGGCACAAATACAGTAGGTTTTTTTACGATGTTACTTGTCATTGAGGCAAAACTGTTGGCGAGAAAAACATTTTTCAATTTACATCAAAGCCAATCATAGTTACAGCATGAATAGAGCGTGTGCATGACTTCTTAATTTAAAAAAAAAAAGGCACAAACTCTGTTTAGCTCCAAATATTTCATATTGTCACTGTTAAGCAGACGCCTTGTGTGTCCAAGAACCATTATTTTGAAGGAAATGTTAAAGTAATAATTTCAAAAACATTTCCTGGGGCCTGTGGGCCTCAAAGTCAGAGGAAGTCATCTTTCTCGTTTAACTTCATCATGGAGTTTTTCATGATTCAATGATGTATGTTTGAAAAAAAGACAAAGTTTGGAGAAGCGAGTGTGACAGTACCAATATAACCAGTCGAGTTTACGCTTCCCAATGGAGGGTTAATCATTTATGGAGAAAAAGATGAAAGATGAATATAGTGCCCGCAAATTAAAATAATAACAATGAAAAATAATTAACTTTATTTGTGTAACACCTTTCATAGAGAGTGCAGCCCAAAGTGCTTTACAACAAAGGGAAAAGAACATTAACAACATCCATCCCATCCATTCATTTTCTTCCCCTTATTCCCACATTCAGGGTCGTGGGGGGGTGGAGCCTATCCCAGCTTCAACAGGCGAGAGGCGGGGTTCACCCTGGACAGGTCACCAGTCCATCACAGGGCCAACACATAGAGACAGACAACCATTCACACTCACAGTCAATTTAGAGTATCAATCAGCCTCGTCCCCTCTTGATGTCTTTGGACTGTGGGAGGAAGCTGGAGTACCAGAGAGAACCCACACAGGAACAGGGAGAACATGGAGACTCCACACAGAAAGATCCTGTGCTGGAGCCGGGGCTCGAACCTGGAACCTTCTTGCTGTGAGGCCACAGTGCTGACCACTGCACCACCGTGCTGCCCCACATTAACAACATATTGAATGAATATTAAAATCATGTAATCAGGGAGTTTTGAAAAGCGAATAAAACCAGAATGAGACACACATTAAAATGAACCTTAACAAGGATAAAGTGAAAGTATAACATAAAGTACCCTCCCAAAAAGTGCTGGAGAGAGCAAATGCAAGTTATCGTGAAAAAATGGTAAAGACACATAAACATACATTTTACTCGTACATCAAATCCACAACATTTGACCCAAGTCAGATATGACACCATAATACCATGAAAATATCATAATAAACATCTTCATGTGGTTATAATTATGCTACAGAATGGTCACACGCTGCGCACTTAAACTGCCAGCACCAAGAGTGTGTGAAGGGCGAAGGATTCATGGTGATCCTCGTGTTTGAAAGACAAACAGGTGACTGTAGACGCGCTGAATCTCTGCAAATCAGTATTAGCGCTTTCATCCTTCAGCTCTCAGGTGGGGGCTGAAAAACTGTATTGATTTATGTCTCGTAGTGATCACAATGACAACAACGCCCTATGGAGTAATCAGAAATTATGCGCTTTGACCAGTTATTTTGATTAAAACAACAACAACAACCCCCATAGCTGGGTCGTAGCTTTGGCTGATACCCTCCTAAAATAAGATGTGTGCAGTGGCAATAAAATGAGTGTAAATTAGCAAAGCAGGACCAATTATAGCAGCGAGTAACGAAACGGTTGTAATTAAAAGGAGAAATCAGTGGCATCAGCCACAGTTTAAATGTCCATGTTCAGACTCTGTAAAAAAAACAAACTCTCTCTGTCCCTCTCTCTCTCTCTCACACACACACACACACACACACACACACACACACACACACACTGCCTTGTTTGAAAATTAGATTAAACAAAAGTTTATCGTCAAAAGTAGTTTGGATTTGTTCCAAAAGAGATTTAAACATGTCGCAAGCACAGTTCTGTGTGACACTTGGGAGGGCGAGGAGTTGCACATGTCTGTCTGTCATGAAACAGTAATGAGAGATAACTCACGACATATTGCGATGATGCCTTACAGAAAGTTATGTGGAATAAATTCTAATCACTAAGAGTTTGAGACCGCAACCTGAACGTGTCTGCCTGCACGCCAAAGGGTTCGGCTGGGAAATTATCTGCAATAAGAACCAAAATGGTGCACGTTCCTTTTTTTTTTAACAGTGGCAAAATGTCCTATTTTAGTTTACATTTGACCATCTTGAGGTTAAGATCGGTGTATTCCCAGGCACACAAGCGTCTAGGTTCAGGTGATAAAGTCAAGGCAGTTTAGCGCAGGTCTCCTCGAGGTGGGCTCGTAGCTTCCTGCTTGTCCCTCCTGTCTCATTTTAGGAACAAGCTCCTATTTTAATCCTGTGCCAAAACATTTGTCACCACCTTTATTTCTCATCATTTTATATTCCATAATCATAAAGTCGCAACAGTATGAGTTTCAGAATTGCTTCAGACAATAACATGGTATTACAGTATTACATAATCTTTTTTTCAGTTCAAATGACTCTACAGGCGTTTTCTGGCTGAACAAATACTTTATGATGGAAACTAACATTGAACTCTGGTTACTTTCATCCGTCAGACCGGGTTTCATCGTGGCTCTGTATGATATACAGGCTTCACACACTCAGCAGCCTTTGCCATCTCTTTTTCTGAAAAAAGGGATCATTTTTTGAGATTATTACAAGTTAATACACAAAACTCTTATATAATGGTATTATTCTTCATTCTCACAGAGCCTTTCAGCCTTGACTTTACGCAGTTCTATCTCACCCATATTGTGCCTTGTAGAGATGTAGCTGTTTCGAATGATAGAAGTTTGAACTGATTATTCACCAAAACTGTGTGTAACATGGGCATCTAATTTTTTTTCTCCCCCAAAGAACTGAGGAAAGAGTGTAACTTTGATCCAATAGTCATAAAGCTTCTCTGTTACTCCCTCCGACACCAGCGATTCAGCCTGTTTCCGATTGTATCTCAGAACATGTTTTGCAGCTCAGAGGGGCTGCGGAGGATGCACTGAAGCGAGTAGGCGGGGAGATACTGTCAGATAACATATCATTATTTTCTTAGACTGCTCATGTCACTCCCAACCATTTCAGAAAAAATACTGTGCAGTGTTTTTTCTTTGTTGTGTAAAATCATTTTGAGGTTAGAGGAAATGATTTCAATTAAAAACAAATAATACGGAATACTTGGTTTCTCACTGGAAGTGGTACATATTATTGTACCTGCATGATCACTTTTGATGAATTTCGGAAAACTGTTATAGAAGAATCCTGGTATATTTCAGTCCTGGATTGTTTTTTGAAGTAAAGTGGGCACCGTGGTCAGATTTGGTGGTGTAGAGAAGGCAGGTGGACAGCAGATAACAGCAGTAGGGGAGCAGGAAATTGAGTTGGAAGTTTAATAATGAGAAAAGTCTGGAAACTAAACAAACTAAACCTTAGAGAACCGCAGAGAAGAGATGATGCAACAACAGGCTGGAGAACATGTAGGCAGGGGAGGAGCTTGAGTTTCAAAAAAAGAGAGAGAAAACAGACGACAGGCGATAAAACAAAAATAGACACAAGAAGAGGTACATTTATAAATAAAACAGGAACCAATAGGTTTGAGTTTTCCCAAATCTAAGACGTGGAAAAGCATGTCTCAAAAAATGACAACCTGGGAAAATCCCAATTCAAAAGTTTGTGTCCTGAACGAAAAATCAGTATAGTTGAGATGGTATCTGTATTGTGCCAGATATCCGCTCCAGTTTAGAGAAAATTCAAATAAACCATGTTTGAGGGCAAGCAGTGTGAGCCTCCTAAAATCCACATAAACATGATTAGTCATTCCAAATTCTTGCTTCTGGTTTAGACTGAGCGCGAGCAAACAAATCAGACATTAAAGCTAACTGCATATCTAAAGCCCTTGTAATTGTCCTTGGCATCATTAGCGCTTTGCATCAAGCTGTCAGTCTAACTGGAATTAAAGTCTGCTTCATAGATGTAAAATGTAAGAATATGCATTTATCTCATTTTTGATTCCAGTTGTCTAGGCTGAGTGCATCGTCATGTATGTGTCCATTGGAGTACATCAACATACACTGATTTTTTTTATTGAATGTCGCTGGCCTCCTTTGTGGTTACTGGTGCTCAGTGCTCCGTGCACGCTTCAGGAGCACACATCTCCTCTATCATCATCACTGCAGCAGTCGAGGCAGGGAACCCCACGGATCGCCACGAGGGAACTAGGATTACTGGGTCCACTAGTCTCTTTGGATCGCTGTCCAACTGCTCGGACTCTTTTCCTCATGTCTTCATTCGTTCATTTATAGGTCAGGCAGTCACTTGCAAACTGTCAATTGCCATCTTACTGTTAAAGCATAAATTAATTTTTGTTCTTTTTTGAGAAAGGTGAGTATTTTTGCTGCATGAAGTGAGTGTTTATATCTCAGTGAAAGACAGCACGGTGGTGCAGTGGTTCACTCTGTTGCCTCAGCAAGAAGGTTCGGGGTTTGAGCCTCGGCTCCAGCACGGGATCTTTCTGTGTAAATGGTAAATGGACTCAATTTTATATAGCGCTTTTCTACCTTAGCGGTACTCAAAGCGCTTTACAGTGTCATCTCATTCACCCATTCACACACACACACACACTGGTCCAGTATCTTGCTCAAGGACACTTCAACATGGTCACCGGTGTCGAGAATCGAACCAGCGACCCTTTGGTTGCTGGACGGCCACTCTACCCCTGAGCCATGCCGCCCATGTGTGGAGTCTCCATGTTCTCCCTGTTCCTGTGTGGGTTCTCTCTGGTACTCCAGCTTCCTCCCACAGTCCAAAGACATCAAGAGAGGACGAGGCTGATTGATACTCTAAATTGACCGTAGGTGTGACTGTGAGTGTGAATGATTGTCTGTCTCTATGTGTTGGTCCTGTGATGGACTGGTGACCCATCCAGGGTGAACCCTGCCTCTCCCCCTAAGGCAGCTGTGATAGGCTCCAGCCCCCCACGACCCTTACCAGGATAAGCGTAAGAAAATGAATTGATGGATGGATGGATGGATTTCAGTGATACTGGAGAAGCCATGCATGAGGGCATAAACATCAGCCCTAAAAGCAAATAGCAGCTTTCCTCAGCACTCTGATTGGTCAGGCCTGACCACAAACTATAACACCAGGTTAAAGCTTCAATCCTCCAAATGTCTTCAGTCATCAAAAAGCATATTTGAATCAGAAGTGAGCGTGTGAAGCCCTTCTTGTAACCATTTTGCCGT
Source organism: Aulostomus chinensis (assembly GCF_037954235.1). Taxonomy (NCBI): domain Eukaryota; kingdom Metazoa; phylum Chordata; class Actinopteri; order Syngnathiformes; family Aulostomidae; genus Aulostomus; species Aulostomus chinensis. Next base: position 13,519,633 of record NC_141327.1, on the reverse strand, counting down.
GCTTCCCACTGACCTGGCATTTTAATGGGTTTTTATTGATGACAGTGCTGAAGTAAGCAGACAAACACAAGAGCAGGGAGACGTTAGATCTTTGGTGTCATTTGTCACTGAGAGTGTGTGTGTGTGGGGGAGGGGGGTACAGCTGCTTGTGAATCAAGGTGATGCTGACTACACTTGTCAACTTGTTCCTGTGTTATTATGGGTGTGTGTGTGTGTGTGTGTGTGTGTGTGTGTGTGTGTGTGTGTGTGTGTGTGTGTGTGTGTGTGAAAGGTGTGTGTGTGAAAGGTTTGTGTCTGGAAAGGGAAGCAGCAGCAGCAGCAGCAGGTCACTCTGTCATTTGTCCGTCAGAGGTGATGGAAGTTGGGTTGGTGGGGTGCAGGTGTTGACTTGTTCATGGGAGACGAGTGTGACTTTGGACACTGTGGACCCACCTCCTGTCTGCACATCACTGTGATGAGACACAGAGCACAGACCAGTACTTCAGAAAGGTTAATATCTGTTCTCCTGCAGGAGCTGACGCATCCTGCACTCTGTCCTCGACACTCAATCAAACGAAACTTCCACTTAATCCAAGCAGAACTGCAAAACCTCATCATCACTCCATTTGGAATACTTAGGAATTAAAAAAGAGGTTGCAGAGACTATGGAAATAGTCTTTCCTGAGGCTGGTCTGTGTGTGTATGTGTATGTGTGTGTGTGTGTGTGTGCTTCAAATCCCTGTGTGCGTGAATGTGTGTGTGGAAGCCCTCCTCTCTGATTGGCCAAGTGAATGACTGTATAAACAAGCAGATGATTCCAGAAAGCTTAATTCCAGGTTGGCAGCGAGCCCATGTGACTAAAGGCTGACTTAGATCACACGGCTTCCTTAATGCTCTCTGATTAGATTTGTTCTGAAGCCGACTCTGATTTAGGAACATGTCCTTTTTCACAACATGGAAGCAGGTGAGCGTAGGCCAGTGAAACAACACATCCTCTGAGTCAGTCACAAACACACACACACACACACACACACACACACACACACACACACACACACACACACACACACACACACACACACACACGTGCAGTGAAAGGTTGCTATTCTCCAGGCTGCAGAGCTCCTATCACTATTCTAAACTATGTTCAAACTGTCAGAATGAGCTATAAATTACATGGGAATATTTTTCTTTTCTGAAGACCTCATCAACCTATCAGGGTGTGTGTAGATAACCAACAATGTGTTAAAACTTCAACTGTTAACTCTGTTGCTACTTCTTTTCTACAAGTAGAAAGCTGTCTGCTATTCTCATACAAAAGTGAGGTACTATAGGCCTGGCCTGTTTGTTTTAGTTGACAAGCCTCAGATTTGTCAGCTAGCATCAGAGGAGGAGGAGGTTCTGTTACAATGCTCTTGTTGCTGCAGGATTCACGTTCATTGTTAATCTGTTTTTGTTTTTTGTTTTTTAAATCTTGACTTTTAATAAGTTCCAAAACTGTTGCCTACCTGGGAGATCTCAGCTGTAATGGAGTTTATACGCTGCACTTGGCAGCGAAGGATTTAATGTGTGTTTTCATTTTTACTCCATTTACAACAGCGCTGCAGGTGTGTGGCGATGTGAGGATGAGTGAATTTTAATCCTCCGATGTTGCCTGTGCTTCTATTTGCACGTGCAAATGTAAGATCGTTAGAGCCCCGTTGTAATGAAGAAGACGCGTGTATTTATTCTAAACTTGTCACAGACAGACTTGGAAAAAAAACAACCATTACTACAAATATCTAAACTTCATTTCTTTATCGTTTAGCTTCTGACTTCTCAATCAAATATACTGATCGGTTGCAGCAATAAACTGAAATATCCAGAAATGAAGTGATGCTACAGCTCACTCAAAACGGAAACAAAAAAAACAGTGTTGGACTGTTTCATAGATGGCTAAGTACTTAGCCATCTATTAGATAGTATTGATCTGGAACATATACTGTAGAAGTACAGTCCACACATTTCTACCTCTGCGCTACTGCTCATTTTACTACCTGTTTTAACTGCATTCCCTTACTAACAGACCAGCGCAGAATTGCGTAATTCCAATTAATTACACTCTAAACATGGCCCCTGAAGGTTTATAAAGAATAATAAAATATTTCTTTCATTTTGAACATGAAGATTTAATTAAATCTGGATTAATTAGTGGAAGGAATCAAGTGCTCAGACAGACACACTCAAGAGTCTTGAAACAATAGTTAAGCAGGCAGGATTCAACAGGGCGTCGCAGCCCTCAGATCTGTTCAAACAAAAGCTCTGAAGGACAAACAAAGCCGCCCAGTTTAAACCGTGCAGCGCAGACCAATAGAAGAGCTCACGTGTCACTTTGCAGGGGTCAGCCTGCCAACTCGTTAGTCAGGGTCAATACTTTCCTTGGACAAATAAAACAACTGATGATGTCCTCACTGTGGTTTTATTCCTAAAGGGGACGCAGGCCTCTAAAAACAAGAGTATTTCCCTTCTGTTATTGATCCTATGGTGGCTCGGAATACCCTTTTCTTTATTTTTATTTTTCTACCTCTGCAACTCAGTGGGGGGGCACGGTGGTGCAGTGGTCAGCACTGTCGCCTCACAGCAAGAAGGTTCCAGGTTCGAGTCCCGGCTCCAGCACAGGATCTTTCTGTGTGGAGTCTCCATGTTCTCCCTGTTCCTGTGTGGGTTCTCTCTGGTACTCCTGCTTTCTCCCACAGTCCAAAGACATCAAGAGAGGACGAGGCTGATTGATACTCTAAATTGACTGTAGGTGTGACTGTGAGTGTGAATGGTTGTCTGTCTCTATGTGTTGGTCCTGTGATGGACTGGTGACCTGTCCAGGGTGAACCCCACCTCTCACCTGAAGGCTGCTGGGATAGGCTCCACCCCGCACGACCCTCAACAATAGAAAATGGATGGATGGATGGACGGATGGATGAAACTCAATAGTTAGAGCAAATATTTGAAGCTTTGATCAGGAGGACAACAATTCTGATTGATTGACTTATTTGTGTGCCAATTAATAGTCTGTTTATACACAATGAAATTCCTATGCACAGTTTAGGATTGTTAATTACAATGATGAGATTATTTATTTCCATGAGGCAAACCACAGCTTACTTAACAACATGTCATTTAAATTTTTAATTTTCTAACGTTGCTGAGCTTAAGACTAAACAAATGTGAAACACACTGAAAACGGGCTGTTAAAGCTTCATATTTTCATTGTTGAAACAGTAGTAAACTCTCAAAAGCTGATACATATCTGTCTTGTCTCATTAAGTACTCTGAGTTTATGTTCCCCTTGGTCGTAGCAGTAAGACTACATTCCATTCCTGTGCTTTCTTAGACTTGAACTCACCATTTTAAATCAGATACTTCAAAAAAAAGTGTTATACCCCTGGTGTTTTGCATCCTTTTTCAATCTGGACGTGTTGGAATCCTGGTTTTTATCAATTGTAAATCTATTTCAACAGTTGTATTCCTGTTTCTTTATAATTGTAGCCATTATTCTTGTTGTCTGACATCCCCTGCTACATTCCGTTTCCTGAGCCACTATCAGCTCAACAAGCCTGAATTGATCCCAGTGTGCAAATTCTGCAACATCAGCGCGGCTTTCTTCTTCTTCTTAACAGTAATACCATTTTCCATCACAGTTTTAGGTAAATCAATTTCAACTCTTTTCTTCAAGGTTTTTAAACCTCTGTAAACCTCCTGTTGGAGCTTCACATAAAAGCCTGATAGGGAGGTGAGGCTGTTCTACCAGCTCAACGGCTGCAAGCGTTTTTCGTGTGTAACAGATGGAGAAAGTGCTGACGTTACATTAACAGCGAACGGCAGCAACAGCCAATTAACACAGAAAACTGAAGCAGGTCATCAGCAAGATGGCTTTCTACTTCAATATGTCGGTGGGGGGGGGGGGGGGGGGCAGGTAGTTCCACTTAAGTTAAACGTCAAAAAGATAACCTTACATGCAGAAACTAGATTTAATTCCAATGAACATTTTACATGTGTTTTATTAATGCCAGATGCTCTTTTATACAAACGTGGGGGGAAAAAAAGTTGGTGTAATTAGACTTTTAGAACAGTTTTATTCTTTAGTGGTTAAGTTCAACGTGACCGTCACCACACCGCAGGCAGCCGGAGGATCACTAGAAGCCAGCACCTCTATTACCACAGTAACTGCATGTGTTAGAGGTGGAATCTGATCTGTCGAAGCTTCAGCCCCACTGCCCCCCTGGGGCCTCTGACATTACAACATCCCCCAGACTGTAAGAAAAACCAATTTCATAGACATTCAACAGGATAACTAAAACAATAAACAGCAGACAACATGAAACATGGCAAACGTGGTTTGACGTTGGGTCATGGAGAGACAACATCGATCTGTACTTGGGCTGTTACCGGCCTTTCGTTGACTCAGCAGTCTGGTATGAACACATATAATTCCATATTTTTTAGAGAATAGATTGAAATGTTTCCATATTTTAACTTTGCATGCTTTGTTTGTGTTCCTCTTACCTCACATGCAGCAAGCAGTCACTTGTCTTTCTGTAAGTTTACTTTACTGCTTTACAGTCGCAGAATGAACAGCAAACACAAGGACAGCCGGTACGTCATACACTGATGGAGCCAAATGCTTGATTTGTTAGAAGAATATTTTATTGAATGTGGTCAACTATTATTATTTATCTCATTAATTCCATATTAAAATACCTTATTAATACCTTATCGATCAGATGTTAAAATGCAATATTATGGTTTGGATTATGAGTTAAACTGATCACAATTCTGAAAGTGTGAATCATGGCTAATCTTGATGAGTATCAGGCGCTGGCAAAGACCTGGTTGATGCCTATTCTCACCTCTGCCTCCTCTTTATGGACAGGTGACCGCAGCACCTGGGCTTTTTAGCATCGGCTATGGGGGCCAGCAGAACGCTTGCCTTCAGGCACGCAGCCACACAGTTTTAGATCGCTGCTGAGCGATTGTTTATTTGAATGGAAGGATTACAAATAAATGAATTGATTTGATCTGCTTGTCCCTTCTTACTGCAATAAGAAATATCTACCTAAATTGCAGTTACTAGGAAATAAACGTCTTGAATCAGTAGAGAGAAGTGTTTGGATCATTTGGAAAACATTTGACAGCGCAGGTGCACATCTGACATGGATGCATGCGAACCGAGAACCAAAGGCATCTGTTATAAGAAAAGATTACGCTTTCATACACTGATAGCACATTGATAATCACTGGTGAACAAACAAGGATAATTCCAGTGGCCTTCTTGATCAGAAAAACAACACGATGTCTGAAAGAGGAAGATTGAATGACACAAGCTCAACAAGGAGAGGCGGCGCCTTCAAAAAATAACAATGGCAGCTCCTGAAGAGGTCAGAGTAGATGCTGCTGTAGCACCTGTGCTATCAGAACAGGGGAGAATTTCTTATTGGAAAGATGAGCAATGAACTGTGCTTAAGATGTTTTCACGCTCCTGCTGCCTGCTTCGGCTTTTTCCTCACTTTGATGATCTGACCGGTACAAGTTTGCTGGTGATGGACAGGCAGGTCATCCAATCACCTGCCGAATACTTTTTGAAAAAGCCTGTTCTTTTCCAAACATTTATATGGGCCACTTCTCAGGTGGTACTGTGAAACAAACCATCTGATGTGTCCAGTTGTGTTTGTTCCATATTTTCATCCAGCAAGGGCAGACAAGGAGGTAGCTGGAGGCAGTGCTGTGTTACATATTGACATAGATAAGTAAGAGATGAAAAGGCCTGCACTCCAAACTAGGTTCTTTAGGTAATTCAGGAGCACTGGTCTGTTTAACAGCGAATAACTAGCTCTGGCACAGAGAACAGATGTTTTACATGCACATAAAAGCTATGGAACACATTAAGGTAATGAAAAAAAAATCCAAAAGCATGCCTCTTTAAATCTCTGGTGCATGAAATGAAATGACTACCTAACCTGGCAGAGTATACCACAACTGGAACTGTTACAGACATGGTTTAACTAGACGAGAGGAGAGGAGAGGGATGTTAAATATGCTAGTTGCTTTTGGAATGCAGCCCTGCATGAGCCTTTTAAGGTGTCCTGATTTGTGAGCTAACAGACTCTTGTAATCAATGATTTCAATAAGGTGGTTGACTCTAAATGGATTGGGAGGACTTGGACTATGAGGATAAAATTTTGGAAGGTTTAATATGCTTGTCACTATTCAGGCTTATTGAAGTTTTAAATAGTCACCACTGCAACAGCGTTGTGTTTGGGGTACATGACATCAAACCAGTTCTATCTCAGTTTTGGTCAGAGAGAACTCCAGAACTTGTGAATACTGTGAGTTTCCTTATATGGTGGTACCTTTTGCAAAGCAACCAATTCTGATCTTTTGCTGAAAATGGGAAACTGTAGTTGACTGGACTCCACATGGTCCCAAACTGAAGTTGGATTGAAGTCATAGTCTTAGCACCACCTGGTACCCATAGGAAGTGAACTGGTGTAACAAGCATCATTTGATATACATCAACATATCACTGTCTTGTCTTCATGTGAAGCGAGGCAACGTTGTGTATGGTGTGTGTTCTCTTGCCGCACCAACAGGAGGCATGAAGCAACATAGCATTAGTCTGCTCCTCCTCAAATTTGATAAGGTTTACCTTCCAGTCTCGGTGGAACAGCAAATCACTATCACATATGCAGGGGTAAAATCACACACATACACGCACACACACACACGCACACACACACACACACACACACACACACACACACACACATGCATGCATGCACACACACACACACACGCATGCACCCATTGCTGGTTGCAGTTTAGATTAGGATGTGTGCACGCACATGCCAGGGGAATTTGTCATGAAGATAGTAATAGTAGTACTAGTAGGATGTAGCTAGTTTTTGGTGGCTGACTCCATATGCTCAACATCTCTTTGGCTTATTGATTTGATTTGATTTATTGATATTTTCCCAGCTCTCTCTCTCTCTCTCTCTCTCTCTCTCTCTCAGGGTTTGCTGGCTGACACTAAAGGTTATATGAAAAATTACAACAGTCCTGAATATTAGAAGTGCACCACAAAATACTCTGCCAGCCTATCCATCACCACAGGGACACAGGGGTCTGTTGTGTTTTAGTGTGTGTGTGTGTGTGTGTGTATGTATGTGTGCGCTTGCGTGGACAGCTTGAAGTCATGGTGATAAACATGTCGCTACGCTGAACATGATTGGTGTGTCTCTCTGTCTGTGTAACCTTCCATATAGCGTGCAGTTGTTTAATAGGATAGTTTGCCAGTTAACCTCAACATGTGGAGAGGAGATCCATTAATATCTCTATCATTGAAGAGGACGTTGACACGCACGCACACACACACACACACATACACACACACACACACACACACACACACACAGGTTATTAGTGTTAACATGCATGTATCCACTTAATACAATATTTAGTAGCTGCTTTCAAATGTCTTGTTGCGTCTCAGGAGGGTTCACTTGTTATCATAGGGACAAACTCTTACTACTGTGAAGACAGGCTGATGCTTGGCAGTCAAAATTGACTTGAAACGACAGCTGAAATCAGAGGACAAGCTCATCCGTCATCATGTGGATGTCGTCATGCTGAACCCCTGAATTTAGCATGCATGCTACGTCTGTTCACTTCCTAACATGCGACTCTTCTAAAATCAAAAGTGAAGTTTAATAGAAAAAGATTGAACATGATATATCATTTCAAGGAAATTCATTAAAATTTCACAAACATGCTCAACAGACTGAAGGATGAGCTGATTAAATTGTCTGGCATTAAAAGATCAAGGTTACCATCCATTTTTAGCGATACGGCTCATATTACACAAAAGTGGCTAACTGCATTATAATAATCTGCAAATATATTTTTGCTCTTATTCAATGCCATCTCAATGACACCTGAAGGAAAAGTCATTAATTATGTTTAGCCAACTTTAGATAATTAGTTAAATTAAATTAAACTTTTTTTTTTAAAGCCTACACTGTTGATGAATCCATATGAAACGGAATCTGCTGAACTCTTTATGCACTGTGCACTCGACATCGTTTCTTGGACCAACAGCCAGGTTATAGCGCTGCTACTGCCCTATTCTGGGAGCAGAATCTAGTTACGGAGTTAATGAGTGATTATGTCATTCCTGATATTGTATTTTTGTATGTCTTTTATCATTGTGGAACGATCTCTAGCAGTAGGGTGCAGCAGTTTAACGTCTCCGTCTCTGGGATCCAGGGGCCCGTTTCACAAAGGAGGTTCAAGTCAAACCCTGAACTGTGAGTTGATTCATCTTCAGACAGCAAACTCTCAGTTTTTGGTTTCAGAACACCTGGTGTTTTGATGTATTGATAAACTTGGAATAGTTAAACCTGTGCACCTCTCTTTCTGAAACAGGAGTCACTCCTCCATATTGAACTTGCATTAACTCTTCCTCAGGCTTTTCACTAAAACCTGCCTTCTGAAATGGGCCTCAGCTTTGCTAAGTCGCATTACAACCTCTGATCTGTTTTTAAAACTTATTTCACTTTGAAAAGCAGAAATATGGATGAAGGGAGAGATGGAGAGAAGTAGGACATAGAAAAGCCTCTCAGCAAACAGACAGATAGATAAAGAGAGAGAGAAAGAGAAAGACAAACAATGAATGGAGAGATTGACTTATTTCCTTCAGTTTGTTAATGAATTCCCATTGTGTTCTCGGCTTTGGCAATATTGTTCATATACCGTTGGTGGCAACGATGCATACTGGTGAGAAAAGGAAAAGACAAGTGATGTGTGAGCTACAGACACAGGCAGAGAGCTGCGGTGTTCAATCAGAACGAGGCTCCTGGTATCGGAGCAGCGAGGTGGAATAAAACCACCTGATTAATTTTTACATCATCGTCTTCATGTTTGTAGAATTGAGAGACAGAGTGTGAGCGAGGGAGGAGGGATTAGTGAGGCATTGCAGGGTTTGTAGTGGAGGTGAATTTGTTCAAATGGAGCTAAATCTGTATGATTTCTGTGAGTGTGTGTGTGTGTGTGTGTGTGTGTGTGTGTGTGTGTGTGTGTGTGTGTGTGTGTGTGTGTTTCCTCAGGCCTGTTTTGCTATAGATTATTGAATAAGCTCCATGCTCCACTGTATCGTCAATGCAATGACTATAGATCTAACAAAAACACTGGAAATATCTGGCTGGTTTAATTATTGATCTGACACACACGCACACTGTGTGTGTGTGTGTGTGTGTGTGTGTGTGTGTGTGTGTGTGTTATAGAGCTATATACGTGATTCGTATTGGTCTTGTGTAAAAAATCACGTTTGCTGTTTGATAAACAGGAAATATTTGATAAGAGGTTTATAATAAAATAATATACTAGTGGTCATCCATTATACTAAGCATATTGATTGATGTTCTCCATGTAAAGCTATTAAATTCCCACAGATGTCAATATTTACACGTCAGGGTTAAATTTTTTAAATCATTTTCTTAATAACTGTCAATGCCTTGAACTTTTATGTAAAACTGTTGAAATTTCCAATCAAGTGGGGGTAGTGGACGCCAACGAGGTGTTCAGCAGGACAGAGGAGGACCAGTCGTCGGGAGACACTCCTCAGGGGCTGGACTCCCTCCTGATGCTCAGCAGGGAGTCGTCCTGGGGAGGAGGCGGCACTGCACCGAGCTGGCTTCCTCCTTCTGGGTTGAGACGGGACTCAAGACAATACTGCAGTAAAATGATAAATCCATAAAGAGAATTTAAGCTATCAAAAGAGTACATGACATGGTGCCGGGCTCATCCATCCAAAATGTGTCCTGTTGGGGTTCTGGCTTCCTCCCAATCGTCTTCGTGAGGTATAATAGATAGGCAGTTGTAACAAATAAATCAGATTTGTGTATTTATATACAGTAAAACTGAGTTGCTTGTATTTGTGGAACAGCATAATTATTTAACCATTCATAATTCAATCCCTCCAGGAATTCACGATGCTGCGATCGCCACTATTAACGCAAATTCAGGCAATCTCCATGAATTTTGCATGCCCAGCAATTTTATCCAATCAGTGCAACTATAATACAACTTTGACCAATCACAACACTGCTTCTTTTCATGTCACCCGTGACGTCGTCATTTACGCCTCCCGTTTGTAATGGCGAACATGCTAACTTGAGTGAGAAGGAAATATGTTGCATTTGCCTACGGAAGTCCCCGTTAAGGACCGTGCTCTTCAGTTTCCCCAAACTCGACATGAAAGTGGAGGGAAATTGTTTTGTTCCCCATGCAATATCGTGGTCGAACACAAACACAAGTCATCAATTAACAAACACGTTCCCACCGTAAAACATCAATGGAGAGTCTCAGAATTACAGGATTTTTTTTTTGTTTTTTTTAACATTCATTGTTTTTCCCTGCAGCATTTCTTTTTGTTATGAATGCTCAAAACACAGGGCTTAAATCAAGAAGCTGCATACACAGATATTTAGGTTTTTGTGAGGAAGGAGGGCTGAGAATTCATTTTGGGTTTTACTCTTCTGTTTATGTTAAGTAAAAACACACAGGGAGGCAAAGTTGTACTCAGGTGCAAAATACTGTGAATCTGCACGTTTTAAATTGCACCTTCAAAATCATTACTTATTTATTTATTATAATTTAAGCACTGTTTGGATACTTAACATGAAACCCAACTTTCCTTTTATTTCCACCCTTCAACTTAAGCAATTGCTTACTTTTAATCATTTGTGCACTTCATTTTCATTTGCAGAATTTCATTTATTTTTAATTTGTATTCAATATCAGTTGAAACAGAGTATTTAAGGTTGTGTAACAGCTCAAGTTGAATAACACTGTTCAGTTTTAAAAGTTTAAATTTGCCAAGTTTAAAGGCACTGAGAAATTATTTGTTTAACAATTGCTGAGTTGTACCCTGAATGTGGGAATAAGCGGAAGACAATGGATGGGATGGATGACTGAGTTGTCACATTCTGAAAAGAACAGGTTCTATGAACTTGCATTTTTGTTTTTCTTGCTAAACTACAACTTAAACAGTGTTGTTCTGGATGGTGAGATATTCTCCCACTGGACGCAATACAATAAAAAAAAGCTGGAATATGAGAATTTAAAGTTTCATTATTAATCAAAAATTTTGGTGCTTTTGCAAAAAGAAAGAAAGAAACGAAACAGCGAAACATCAAAAAACATTGCAACTTTTCACAGAAGCTGGCACAAAATCAGGCGTTTTAGGCCCCAACAATCATAAAAAAGCACAGACTAATAATTGTTATTCCACTGTATACACACACGCGCGCGCACACACACATACACATTCAAACCATCACATATTCAGAGTTAGGTTTCACTCATAGATCCTTAAAATAAATGTCAAACATAACTGCCTGTCTTATGCTACTGTACTTTTGGTCTATTGTGTCTTCGATTGTGTGTTTTCTCACTTTGCTTGTGTAGTTTTCACAATAAAAGAAAAAAACATTTCAAACAAGCTTTACACTCAGTGAGGATGTAATTTGAACTAATCTCAACATAAAAGGCTGTGTGAAATACAATAAAGATATGGCAGTTTATGTTGTAATAGTCCAGTCATTAATGTCCAGCATAATATTCAGCAGAATATATCCAAGAAGTGCTTCTGATGCATTTTACCCCCCATTTCCTCAGTATAAAAACAAAAAGTAACAAAAAAGCTTTTTAAAACAGGCCAAACAAACTTTTCTTACTATAAACTGTTGTTTTTTTGTACACTTATTAAAATGTCAATCAGGGTACTTTAAAAGGACCTTGGAGTGTGAGCTGCACCTTCATTGCAGTAAGCTTCAAACGATTACAAAAGTACTGCATAATTTTAACTGAAATACGGTTGAAAAGCATTCGTTTCTATGGCTGACTGGTCTTTCTCCTCACACACCTCCATTTCCCTCAAGTACCACGGCTGCCCAACAATACACAGTTGATGATACAGAATGTTTATGCATCAATTTGTTTCTTTTTGATTCTCCATTTTCCTCTCTGTCATTCGTCTCTCCTTCTTCCATATCATCTTCTCATTGTTGTATCTTTGCAATTTTTTTTCTTCCACTCCTTCTCTGTCGTGCCTGGAGTGCATTTTCAATTCGAAAGGCTTTGTCGGTTTGTTGCACTAACAATTAAAGATAATTCGCTGAAGCACAGCACTTCAGACTTCCCATTTTCATGGACAGTTTAATCAATATTTTTGAACATGAAAAGAAAGCCAAGAATCTGGGAAGCAGGACTAATGTGTTGTCATTGAGCGTCACATTCTAGTTAGTCTACTTAATGGCCTCAATGCTTCAACCCACAATGATTTTCTGAGGTTTGACCAGCAGAAATCGCTTGTTTGCACCAGTAAGAATGTGAGAAGCGAATGTGGAATTGAAAATACGTGAATGTTGAAAATGTACACGAAATCCAGACTCCTTACTCCTTGCATCTATTCCATCTGGGTGTAGGGAGTGACAAGACACCTCCGCCATTAAAGACTATGGATGGATGCCAGTGTGAAATAGCATAAACGACAGCCGTAGCAGTAAACATCAGAGGAGCAAGTGGCATGCATGCGTCATGAGAGTGCTTGGTATTCCAGTCATGCGAGCCCCTGTTAATCATTCAGATCCAAAAAGATAGGAAAATGTAGCCCATTTGTCAAAGATACAGGAGAGTTCCTTTCATATCAACAATCGCAGGATGCAGACGTTGGGCTTTAGTTACTGTGCTTTCATTTACTGATTGCAGATGGCCTCCAAGAGTCTGGCTGACATTGATCTCACTGTGTGATTGTGTGATTTCATGCCACCTACCAGAAGCACAACTGAATGATGTCATTTGAAGGAAAGGGCAATATATAACCATTTAATTTTTATTCTTTCATGTTTTTTTCTTTTCTCTTGCCATGATGCCTCCCCTGACTGCACTATATATATATATATATATATATATATATATATATATATATATATATATATATATATATATATATATATATAGTGCAGCATGCATATCCATTTTCTTCCACTTATTCCTGTTGAGGGTTGCAGGGGTGGGGGGGGAGGCTGGAGCCTATCCCAGTGGCTACGGGTGAGAGGTGGGGTTCTCCCTGGACAGGTCACCAGTCCATCACAGGGCCAACACATAGAGACAGACAACCATTCACACTCACAGTCACACCTACAGTCAATTTAGAGTATCAATCAGCCTCGTCCCCTCTGGATGTCTTTGGACACAAAGATCATGTGCCCAAGCTGGGATTCAAACCCGGAACCTTCTTGCTGTGAGGCAACAGCGCAAACCACTGCACCACCATGCCGCCAATATATATATATATATATACACACACATATATATATATATATATATATATATATATATATATATACACACACACATATATATATATATATATATATATATATATATATATATATATATATATATATATATATATATATATATACACATACATATATATATATATATACACACACACACACATATATATATATATATATATATATATATATATGTGTGTGTGTGTGTGTGTGTGTGTATATATATATATATATATATGTGTGTGTGTGTATATATATATATATGTATGTGTATATATATATATATATATGTATGTGTATATATATATATATGTATGTGTATATATATATATGTATGTGTATATATATATATATGTATGTGTATATATATATGTATGTGTATATATATATGTATGTGTATATATATATATATGTGTATATATATATATGTGTGTGTATATATATATATATAAACACACACACACATATATATAAATACATATATGTAAACATATATATGTATATATAAACACATTTATATGAAAGAAAAAAATTAAATGGTTTATTTAAATGATTAAATGGTTTACGTTATCTTCCATTTATCTCCACCAGTTTTAGATTACTTTGACTCAAAATTGACGAATTTTCCCATTTTCGTTGGAATACTGAGCACCGCGGCCTCCAGACGTGTGGTGAGGCAGCAGCCCGCCGAGCCTCGCTATGGATTGCGCAATACACGGCAACTAAATGTTCAAACACTTTAACTCTATGAATTAATTTTCCATAGTTTTTAGCTGATATAATTTAACGTGTCTTTCATGTGCCGAGAAAGAGAACAGAATAGCCGAGATAAAACCGCTGTGAAGAGGCGCTCGGTGAGGCACGCAGTTCTCTAGCCTCACTGTAGGGGGCACTCGTGATCCCAGGGATGCTGTTGCGAATGCAATCATGCGAGAGAATAAGTGACAGTAAATTAGCTAATGAGCAAGTGCGGTGCATCAGTTTGTGTGTTTTTGCCAGTGTGTTCATGGAGTAGGATTACGTCTCCAAACTCAGACAATACTCTAAATGGACATTCATCGAAGCAGGATGTAATTATTAAAGGCAGACCAACGCCGGAGCTACGTAGCTTGATTCCGACTACGGGACAGACCCGCTCTTTTCGAACGGAGTGGTGCACACGAAAGGAATGGCTGTGTGGATGTCCGGCAAGAAACCGCATTTTCTGCTTTTCTTGCCTGCTTTTCTCAAGTTCTCTTCTTCAGTGTGTGGACTCGGATGGTAAGACCATACTAACGATTTTTAAAAAAAATCGAAATCCGCTTTTTGTGTGCAATAGTTTGTATTTGTAAAGAATGCTGATATGAGACTTAAAACATAACACTGTTGCCAATCAAATGAGCTACACCGTGGGTTCATATGTTTGTAAATCTGACTAATGACGTCAGTGCCTCACCAGCCATGAACCTCACTGAGATGTGGCTGGGCAATCTAATTCTCTTTAGAAGCTTTTATTCCAAACACCCCATCATCACCAATCAGCTCCTCTCCCCAGCTTGCAACTGTCCACTCTGTCTGAGGACAAGCTGTTCAGTCCGCAGGCCTGGGTCCTTGTCTCCAGTCACTCCATGAGCTACCTGGTTAGTTTTGTCAGCTGCTATAGTCTTTGGTAAGGTTCAGGATATGTTGATTTTTTTTCTGCTGGAAAAACTTTCTGCCAAAAGCTTGTGATCCAAACACCTCCAATGTGTTAGTTTCTTGCATTGGCATTTCAAATTAAACTGTTCAAAAACAAAACAAACAGAGCTCAGAGGAGGAATTAAAATGGCATTGTTCTCCTTATCTCTTGTTAGGTTCCAATCAAAATGCACACTGCACTTATCAGCTGGTTGCTAACGTTCTGTGATTTGACTTGGGGCAGGAAATATTAGAAGTTACAGACGTTTTTGTTTAGACAAAAACAAGCTGCCTGTTGTGGCTGACAAAGACGCTGACAGTGAACCAAAGCAGTAAATTTGCATTTCAGAAAAACAAAATCGATGCTCTTCAATTAAAAAGCCCTGTTGAACTCAGTGGAACAGCAGAGCTAGGGGATAACTTTTTTTGTAGATTTCAAATGCAAGTCGTCGTTTCAATTCATATAAATTTCAATTTCATATGCAGTTTTCACAACCATTCAACCCTATATCTTGTATAGTGTATTGTGTATAACTTGCAAAATGTAAAAACCCAAATAAAAGTGTCTCTAAACATAGTAAATGCGCCAGTGTAAAGCTGTCAAATCTCCAAGTATTTTCTCCTGAAATATGCAACTTTGTGATTTTAGTACATTAACCTTTGTTGTTTTGGGGCTTCCTTTCTGTGTTGTAAGCAAAATTTTCCATCCAAAAAAAAAAAAAAATCTAGTCGTGCTCTCACCTTGAGAAGATTATTTTGTCAGCATACTAAAACTGCAGTTCCCATGATGCTTTAACTGCATGCCAGTGCAGGATGTGTTGTTGCTGACTGCTAGCAAAGTAATCACAGCACAGGGGGCGGGTGGGGTGGGGGTGGGGGTGGTAAACGGCTCTTCACCTCCCTCTGCCTGCCGTCTCTCTACGCTGCTCTTCATCATGATTATGCCATGACGCTGTCTGATGCTGGGTACATGTATGAGCAACCAGCTGCTTCAGTTCATTCCCAGCGGACTCTCTCAATGTTCTTTGTAAAACAAGATCTAACTGGATGAAGCAGACATTTCTGAATATATGATGTAAATGTTGCATGGCTCATCAATGACTTATGTTCACTGGGTATCCTTTTAAAGCACTTGTCTGAGTGCAAATCTCCTGGTAATATACATTTGATTAATTTATACGTAATTTGTACGGTACAATTCCTTGGAGTTTAAGTCGGAAGTTTATTATTAATATTTTTTTTACAACTCTGTATTTCTACTCTGTTTTTATTATTCTTAAGGCTGAGGAATAACATCTTTTTAACAATCAACCACAAATATTCTTCCTCTCTCTCTGTCCCAGGACGGCATGGGGAATCTGCGAGTGACCAAGGAAGGGGTGAGACTAGAGGGAGTGTCCGAATTCCTGTTACCGTTATACGTCAAAGAGATCAAATCCCGTAGGGTAAGACCATGTGATTTATCTTCTCTACTGCTCTGCAGGTCTGTTTTCATGTGTCTGAGCGTTAAAGTCAATCCTTGGTGATGTGGATCCGTGCCCCCACTCGCTCCGACCTCTATCATGAGCAAAAATCACATTGTTCCCATCAGTAAAAGTCTGTTTGTCACATATGCGGGGTGTATGATCTAAGACTGGTCTCTATTGATCACATGCACAATCCTCTTCGATCCTGTCGGCTGAGGCCACGTGGACACTACGTCTCTCTATGTAGAACATTCCCGGTGACAGCAGGTGTATGTGTGCATGGATGTTTGTGTTTGCGTGTGCCAATACAGAGATGACGTTAGTAATTCAGCTACACAGTGCATGCATTCTGGGCTGGAGGGGGCGCAGTTCCATCATATGGAGATAAATGGTGGGATGGTTTGAAAGATACGGGATGATTGATGAGCTGGGCAGGGAAAATATAATGGAAGTTTTCTTTTATGTTTATTAAATCCAAAGGAGTGATGCAGCTGGGCCATCGCTATAGAGAGTTAACATCCACATCTGCTTATTTTTCCCTCCGTATTTAAAGCTCCTTTTTCAGTCTGGCCACAATCGTAACAGTGGCGTCTGAAGCCAACCTAAGATTTGATTACATTACCACGTGTCTGATTCCTCTAAAAGAAAAAAGAGAACGTACAGGGGAAAAGAATATTGCAGTGTGGTTTTATTCTCTCCTTTCCACAACTTGATATGACACCGGGGACATTTCGGAAGTTATTTATTTATTTGCTACTGTCAGGCTTTTTAATTTGATGATTTTGTGCCTCTGTCATTGATTAGAATGCTCAATGTAGTTAAATGATGTGAGGGTTTCTTCTTCTTCAAAAAAAACCCCCCGCTAGACATCAATGGTCCACGGCCTCGACTGGTGACATCTGTAATCACAAGGCTGTAGTTGTGAATGAGGGTGTCAGGTCTGTTTTTTTCTTTATTGTCTGGTAGCCCAGTGTTCCTGTCCTGCTCGCCATCGAACGAGAGGTGAGTGGGAGAAAAGCACAGTTCAATACAAGATGAGTGAAAAAAACTCCCTCCCACTGCACTTGTTTTTGTCACAACCTTTCAGCTCTGATGGTTTGATTTGTACACTCTGTCTCTCAGTGTATCGCTGTTTTGTGACAAATTTATGAATGTATCCAGACTGAATTAGTGGTGTCAGCATGTAATCTGATTGACTGACATACCAACCTGTTTTAGGATGGTTTGTGCGTGCCTTGTAAGAGTCCCCCGAGGGAGGTGTCAGAGCCGAAACACCGAGACAACAGAGTTACCTCACTAACTCACATGGTCGAAAATATTCTTGCTGCATTATTTTTAGCGGAGCAGAGTGGAGAGTTGCTTCTGGGCCGTGCGGTGATGCTTCAGGTGGGATCACAATTAAACGTCTAGAGTGGTCGTGACCATTTCTGGCAGCCATATCCTGTATTTTAATCAGCTCACATATGACATATCTTTGTACAATATGAGAAAAATGTTGAGTTTAGGCCACAAGATACCAGAGGACTGATGTGGAAATATCTGAATCCCTCCACCGGAGTGTCAAGGTGAGGGCAGAGGTGGTGGCATGGAGCCGAAAGAACCATCGACGATGCTGATCCGCAGAAGGAGCGATGTGACGTTGGTCTGCGGAAAATGGAAAAATGTGATTGGTAGATGATGAGGCCAGTGAGGCGTGTCACACGTGTGGCTGCACAGATTGAGTTAACTCCCTGGACTTGCGGGCGTTGCTCCATAAAACAGGACTGCAATAAAAATATAGTTGTACTCCGCTCATTACTACACACACTTATCTCATCCAACTTGATTCATCATTTCGATGGATATGCACGGTTAGCACATCGTATTATCCCTGCGAGACGTGCACATTAACATTTCCCTCAACGGGTTTGAGACACTCCACAAGACAAAAAATGTTCTTTTAGTCCAAGCCAAGAAAGTCCAGATGCCTCATTTAAAGTGTAACACATGTTATATTAATATACAGTCTTGTCAGCAATTATGATTAATTTACTTCATTATGTTTAGAATGAATTGGATATGCAAAACAGTAACGAGTGATGAAGAGCATAGTAATATAAAACAACAAGCTATACTATAAAAGATAAAACCAAAAGTGGAGGAGGAAAGACCGACTTAAGGAAAAAAGATACGAGAGCATTAGGGACGAAAGGAAGTGGTGAACAATGAAGAATTACGGCAGGGAGGTTGGCTGAAGTGAGACGAGAGGTGCTCCTCAATTAGAGAAAGCTGATGAGTAACGCAGAAGATGAGGAAATAGTAATTAGGAGAGAGGGGAGGCAAGAAAGGGGAGATAAAACCTCAGCTGTATGGTAGAGATGGTTGGCGGACTGGGCTAGATAACAAGTGACTCTGATTTCAACTCTGATGTCCAAAATGTTGCTCACATTTAACATTCGTTCGCCACCAGTCAGCTGTTAGCAGTCCCCGAAGAGACTTTCTGAGGGATTTAAACAAACTTTATCGAAAACAGATGATAGGAGAGCTTCCTTTTATAGAGGAGAAATGCTGTGGCTGCAGCTCCTCCAGTTTTTTTTAAGTACTCTATTCAAGCTAGCTCCTCAATAAAACTTAACTAATGAAAGTAAATTACAGTAATTACAGATGGCGGTGGTTATAAAATGATTTATGTAATGGAAATCATTTATTTTGTTATGATTGTAGCTTTCTCTACACTTGATGAAGTATATTTCCATAATCGGTGATGCCAGAGATAGTGGAGTCAATGCCCATATTCCCTTGTCACCATTCATCACTTGAGAACTGACATTAATAGCCTTTTCCTGTAGGAAGTATCTCTCATTATATGTGTATTTCCTGTGGGACATAAATGCAGAATCACATTTACATCAGCAGCATGATTGAATAGGAATCTGTTTAATCAGCCTGTATTTCATCCAGCATGGCTGCTGACAATAGGGTACTGCTGGATTTTAAATCGTGTAGCTGAGACGAACGTGAACGTTCAGGACCGGACGGTCTCACTCTCGTAAGTTGCACCCAAACATATGTTTTCTACTTCCTACTGAATCTTTGTGCCGCTCAAGTTGATCTCATCTCTAACTAACTTCAGAGCGTGCCAAGTTGGGGACAGTCATACGTGGCCTGCTTGCCTTGTACTGATTTGAAGCATGATTGGCCCTCCCCGCCACTCCCCCTGCGCTGAAAACTGACCTGAACACGCTGTAACACACACTGCACAGCAGATAAAGCAATAAGAGCTAGCTTGGCTAACCCCTCTCAGCATTCAGCAAAGTCTCTGTTTGTCTGTGGTGTTATTTTGGAGCAAATAATGGTCCGAATTTATATTCACTATTTGGTTTGAAAGGGCAATTTTACTTTGTTTGAAACCGTTCATGGTCACACCGAACCGGAAGTGTTTGTTAATTTGCTCTAATCAGAGTTGGTCAGATTATCCAGCAGAGTTCTCTCAGTGAGCTCAAGACTCCTACCACGGAGAAACTGAGAGGCAGTTTTGGGGTGGAATATCCTTTTAAGGCTCGTTGTTAAATTATTTGATCTACATCATTGTATCAGTGTCATGTGTCCTTGTTTCTCTGTGCCTGTTTTAGTACAACTGTCCTATATTGTGAAAGTAAAAGAAAGGGCTTGCTGTATTCTCCTTATTCATCTTTTTTATTGTCAGAAGTATCTTGATTTTTCCATCTGCCTCTCAATTAGACCTGGTAATCTGTTACAATCTTAAAATGATTCCTTTGTAAAATTTTGCTCCAGCTGATGAACCTTTTGTTGACACGCAGACCGACTCTCTGGGGGTTCACACTTCACTGTCCCAGTTAATGCAGTGACAATCTGACATTGAGATGACAGTTGATTTTCCCCAGGAAGACCAGCGTGTAAGCAGACATCTGTCCTGTGTATTGTCTACGCTAACGTCCAGCTTCCTGTAAGACTTCTGTAAGTGTTCTCGCCAGAGAGCCCTGAGTAGACCATGTATGCCAAAACCTTTAAACAACAAGGAACGTATTTGAGTAGATAAACAATCAAAAATCGATGTTGTCTTGGTAAAGCAGTGGTTAAAACTTCAGCCTCAGCTGTGTTTAAATTCTAGTTCTACATACAGTGTGTGTTTGCTTTTTAAACATTGCTTTTTGATCTTATTGGGAGGTGAGGCTGTCTTTGCGTGTGTGTGTGTGTGTGTGTGTAACGGAGGGTGATTCAACCATTTTGGCAGAGCATGTCTGATGATAAAAGTTTTCCTGATATTTTTGCTGTCAAATCTTTATTTATCTATTTTTTATTTTTTTTTTTACTTTTTCACTCTACTTTCAGCGTATTTAGATGTGTGTGTTTGAGGAGGCTGGTATGTGTTTGTGTGTGTGTGTGAGAGAGAGAGAGAGAGAGGCAGAGCTTATCTGCCTACATGAAAGCAAACAGCATGTCGCCCTTGCATTTTCTTAACTGTAGACATGCTCTTATTTTGACATTGAAAGTCACAACTCTTTAGTGTGAAATGGGGGGGGAGTACTCACTAATCCCCCTGAGGACAAACCAGTCTACATCTTGTTTTGTGAGGAGATACATTGCAGAAAGAGAGGTGGGAGAAATAGAGAAGAAACAAATGCAAAAAAAAAAAAAAATAGATGCACCCTGCACGAATAAGTGTATCACATTTTCACCTCAGATTCATACTCGGAACAGTCTGTTGATTCATACTGTACTAGACAACATTCTGCAGGGGAACTAGTGGAGTTCTTCCTTTGATAACTGGTGTTGGCTCTGATGCAGGACTATATTTATATATTTCTCAGCCACAATTAGGCCCAAATGTTGGACAAGACAATCTCAAAATGCACTTTTATGAAATCTGGTAAGGTTAAGTACATCCATCTATCCATCCTTCCCTGGGATGGACCTTGGACAGGTCACCAGTCCATCCTAGGACCAACATACAGGGACCGACAATCATTCACGCTCACATTCACACGTGTGGGAAGTTTAGAATATCCAGTTAACCTAACAAGCATGTTTTTGGTCTGTGGGAGGAAGCTGGAGAACCCACACAGACGCAGGGAGAACATACAGTCTCCAATCAAGAACGAGCCCAGCCGGCCGGCAGGTTCATACCCACGACCTTCTCGTAGTGAGGCAACACTGCTGACAGCGAGTTAAACTGTATTTACAGAGCCCTCATTCACAATTTGCCTCAGGGACTTTACAGTCAAAATATAATACTATCTGTTCTGAGTCTGAGACCCTTTTTCCAAGTAATGAAATATTACATCCCCCCCAAAAACATTTTAACGGGAGGAATTTTATAGGGCTTGCTCTCTCTCTCTCTCTCTGTCTGTCTGTCTGTCTGTCTCTCTCTCTCTCTGTTTGTCTGTCTCTCTCTCTCTGTTGTAGTTGGTGCTGGAACAAGAACTGAAAACACACTGTCTGCCAGACTAAAGTAGAAATAAATATTCACAATTGGTGCGTTACATTACAGCCTAATATTTCAGCAGGTCAGGTCATGTTTAGGGTGCCCACACAAACAGAATCGGAAGTATTACAGTTTTAGTATAAACAGTGTTTCCAGGTCTCTGCCATCACGAGTCTACTTGTCTCACTCAGTTCTTTTACCTTCTGTGTATTAACTTCTCCGTCACTGACAGCCTCAGGGACTCCTGTCTGCACTACTACACATTCAGTACAGCAAAAATGCTACCACTCATTACTTTTATTCTCTTTTTTTGGTCTGTCTGCATGTATTTCCTCAAATTCATGTTTTGTTTCGTTTTTGTTCATTTAGGCTATTTTCCTCAGACTGATCAGCCACTGAGTTGCGGTGTAGATTTGCATTTGTGAAGGTCACAAGCATCACTGTTCCGTGCTTCTCTAATGCCACACAAAACACCCAGGGTTAATTTTCTTAGGACAAGAAAAGAGGCGTAGATATGGTATAAATATAAGATAATGACATCTTTCCATTTTTAGCCTCATTGTGCCACCCAAGTCTTGGAAGCATGTAGATATTTGGGTCAAACAAATTCGATTTGATTTTGAAATTTGGGGTTAGTTAACCAACAGGTTCTGGTTAATTGACTTAATGTGCTAACCAGTTGTGACCCTGGGCTGGAACGGATCCCTTGCTGTCTGCGTGGTCTTGGCTTTCATGGTATGCACCCCAACCTTTGCAAGGTCAACAATGTCCACTTTTCATGAGCACTGTCAGTCAGGAAGTACTGATACTCATGATTATCATTAAGGCAGTAGCATGCAGTGGTAGAACTGGACTGTCTTGTTTGGAAATGTGTTTTTAACAATTTGGCCGACTTAGTTACATGCAAGAGAAGCACTGCATACAACATGCCAGTCATGCAGCCCAGTAAATAATGAGTAAAATATGAGTTCATAAATGTAGACTTGATGGCACAGCCAGTTGTATTGGATTGTATTCCATTATACCTGGGTAACCAAGTGGCCAGCGAGTGCATATAAAGGGATTTACATGTTCTATGTATGGTATTTTACAAAATTAATATATATATATATATATATATATATATATATATATATATATATATATATATATATATATATATATATATATATATATATATATATATATATATATATATATATATATAAAATAGGATTTAATCACACTCCAGAGGCTGGGGATTATCTTCAGAGCAGCAGGTTTTAGAGAGTACTTCATTGTGTCTTGGTATTTAAAAGGCAAACTGAATTCAGTGTTCCCTCTGCTTCTTGCCCTCTCTCGTCTATTCCCAAACAGGCCTTTTCTTTTGTGACACACAAGTGCATACACAAAAAAACAGACTCTTGCCACTAGGCCCTGTAATTGTTCCCACAGGGACCCCATGACGACCTATCACCACCACAGGAGGCACAAAGAAAACTTCATTTATTCTGCTCCCTTGCAATCCCTCTGTCTTTTTGATTGTACTTTTCTTTTTATGTCTCCATTTTCCCCTTTATTAGGCCCTTTCTTCCTCTACCCCCTATCTGTGACATTTCTTTCTCTTCATCGCCTTTTCTGGATGTCTTTTTTTTTTTTTTTTTTTTTCCACCCCTGTAGTGATACTGGCTCCCCAGTGACAGGCCTAGTTATGTGCAGTAGACTGCCTGGATAAGGGCTTCACTTCCTGGGGGAAAACTCCCTGGCACAGACAGGTCAAATGTGGTGGAAGTATGCATGCAAAGAGATGGTGGTAATTTGTAGAGGAAGGTAAATCTTAAAGAGTGGATGGTATTAAAAGAGATTAGAGGTGAGAGGTGACAAAAGGTAATGAACTTGGTGTGTGAAACTAATGAAAACGTTAAAAACAACATCCCCGCGTTGCTGCTTCAAGGAGGACCGAGGAATATTGGGGGTGGCTGAAGGTGGGAGGATAACTTTATTTTTTGCTGTTTGTCAGATTAAGATTTATTACTGTCTCTCTCCCTGCCTCATACTTCCTCGGGGCTCCTCCTCTGGGGACCTGAGCTAGCTGAAACTTCTCCAACTCTGCAGCTGTAATTGAATAGCAGAGGTTTCTAATGGAACATTAGGCTGTTGCCATCTTGGCAGGCCCTATTGATTTTGACTTTGCAGCATTGTAAACAATCTCGGGTAAATGTTACTGAGCGGATGCAGACCTGGGTTTAGGCTATAATTCCAGGGCTATAGCTGTGGAGCTGTTGCACAGGTGGCAAGAGGAACTGTTACAATGTCAGTTTGTTTGACTTGAGCAGTTTGGTGCCCAGACTTGCTCGTGTTTGCAACTTCCACTAAAGAAGCATGAGGGAATTCTTGTGGGATTTCTCTTCACTTTGTTTTGTAGTAAAGAATTATATCAAGGTCCACTTGTCAAGCTCTCAACTTTAATTGTGTGTCACCTGGTGTGCATGAAGCTGGTGGGCTTCTTTTCCAGATAATACACTTATTTGATGGGTTCATGCCTGCAGCGCTCCTCTTTACTGTATAATGCCACCCTGTGACATTTACTTTTATGTGGAAGAACAAATTCAGATCGGTTATTTGGGCCAATGTCAACAACCAGTGAGAGACTTTTTATTTGAATCGTACAATATCCTTAGTAAAGTGTGCCTTCAAATTAAAATATTTAGTGCTGACAATGTTACAGTCAGTGTGGTGAAGTAAAAACATAAAATGACGGAAATGTTGCTTGTCTTGGTTAAAAACTATGATAAATAATAATTTCAAAGTACCACATTTCACAACATAGCCTATCAGAAAATACAATTTTCACCTTAGTTGACAAATTTGATCCACATGTAAAATGATGACAATGATATCACTGCTTTTTGTGTTCCAGCAGATCCCTACTGTACAAATCATGGCTGCTGATCTAATGTTGAATTGTTGCACCATACAATTCATGATTATATTTAATCTGATAAACTGGCGGCACGGTGGTGCAGTGGTCAGCACTGTCACCTCACAGCAAGAAGGTTCCAGGTTCAAGTCCCAGCTCCATCACAGGATCTTTCTGTGTGAGTCTCCATGTTCTCCCTGTTCCTGTGTGGGTTCTCTCTGGTACTCCAGCTTCCTCCCACAGTCCAAAGACATCGAGAGGGGACGAGGCTGACTGATACTCTAAATTGACCGTAGGTGTGACTGTGAGTGTGAATGGTTGTCTGTCTCTATGTGTTGGTCCTGTGATGGACTGGTGACCTGTCCAGGGTGAACACCACCTCTCACCTGAAGGCTGCTGGGATAGGCTCCAGCCCCCCCGCGACCCTTAACAGGAATAAGAGGAAGACAATGGATGGATGGATAAATTATGCAAACCTTGAAGATTAAAATCATCAGTTCTGTCAACTTATGTTTTTTTTTTTAGTCAAACATCCACTCTGGTTCTACATGATTGAGCTGTGAAGCATAACAGAGCGACATAACAGCTTGCAAAAGTCATGTCCTAGATTTACTTCAGTAAATATCAAGTGTACAAAACACAAGGGGATGACTGTGTTACAGTGCCCCATTGGTTCTGATGCTGTCATCTCTTCTAAACTGCTTGTGAACCAGACACGGGTACGACCTTGTCCTCTGCCATCCCGCGTGACTGATGCTTCAGCTGTCAAAACAACAAACAAACAAAAAAAGAACACATACTAGAGAAACTTTGACTTTTAAAAACTGAGCGACATTTCACAGTTTCCCTGTGTGGGAAATCCATGTCTTTACATCACATTTGAGTGTAGAGCTGCTCCTCTCTGTGCTGGTTGTAACCCAAATAGGTGGAGGCTTTCTTAATGGAGGAGAATATTAAGAGAAAAAAAGAGATATCTGATCTTATTCTTTAAGCATGTGGTGCCGGAGGAAACTCATCGCAATGCAAACACCACTACATAAATAAAACAAGCCACGATGCAAATTAAAAAAAAAAAGCCACAATTGAAATGAGCACTTTGGGTCTGTTTCTAGTTTTGAGAAATTATATGAATGCATGTATTTATTCTTAATTTATGAATTGCTTAGAGTATATTTCTCGAAGGCGTCACGGTGGTGCAGTGGTCAGCACTGTCACCTCACAGCAAGAAGGTTCTGGGTTCGAGCCCCGGCTCCATCACAGGATCTTTCTGTGTGGAGTCTCCATGTTCTCCCTGTTCCTGTGTGGGTTCTCTTGGGTACTCCAGCTTCCTCCCACAGTCCAAAGACATCAAGAGAGGACGAGGCTGATTGATACTCTAAATTGACTGTAGGTGTGATTGTGAGTGTGAATGGTTGTCTGTCTCTATGTGTTGGTCCTGTGATGGACTGGTGACCTGTCCAGGGTGAACCCTGCCTCTCCCCCGAAGGCTGCTGGGATAGACTCCAACCCCCCTGTGACCCCGAACAGGATTAGCGGAAGAAAATGGATGGCTATTTCTCTAAACTTGTGGTTTGAAAAGCGACGGTTTTCTTTTTCTTCTGTCCTCCTGACCATTGAGAACAGTCCCCAGTACCCCTGGACCAATGAGACTCGGACCGCTCACTGCCTCACACCATTTTGTTCTTTTCATATTTGCATCATCATATGTTTTTGACCTGCTTGACGCCTTTTTAATTGCTTTGTGTCTTTATTTATTTGCACCGTTGCCTTTTTTTTTTTAATCTGCGTAGTGGTGTTTGCACTTCGGTGAGCTTTCTCCACCACCTTATCCAAACTTTTATCTTTTTTAAAGTTATGTGAGAGTTATTTCTCATTCATCCGTGCTCGCTTATGTTTCCCTATCCATTCCATGCTTGTCCATGCACACCACATCACATGTGTGCCAGAGAAGGCATGTCGTACTGTTATAGGCTGACAGCTGTGTTTCACCTTCTTCAGCTGAAATGTACCCCACCTGTCACGACAAGTATTCAGAAATGTACCCACTTGTGTTTATGTACATACATATTTTTATATATTCAAATATCTTGATGCGCTGCTGAAAGAAATGAAAAATGAAATAAAATGAGAGAGGGAAGACAAATTGAGGCTGCCTGTGCAAACTCAGTGACACGACAGCAGCTCCGTTCTTCCACATGGACCCAGTCATTGATCAACACAGTCGGTGTCCGTGGCAGCACGTCTCACGAACGCTGCGCATTACAGTAGCAGAGGCGAGTCGTAGGGTGAAGCAGCCAGATGTTCTCCTCAGATATGAGCATATAAACACAAATGTTCCTTAATTAAATTGTAGCTTATTACGGTCCACACATGCAAACAGGTCGGCTGGTCGCCGGGAGCCGTCTGCGGGGCTGAAAGTGCTAGTCTAAGATTTCCGAAAGAAATAAAGTGTGCACTCTCGTTTAATTTGACATTGCTTTTGTACTAATGTCAAGTAGACATTAAACATACAGAATGCTTTCAGATGAACAGACTGTCAGCGTGACAGTAGTTGCAGAGAAAGATGAGGTTTCTCCTCATTCCAGGGCAAAATCTGTTTAGATTATTTTTATTTTCAGCTGTCCATCAAGCTGAAATGCACGCACGATGCATTGATGTGTAAAACTAAATTGAAGAAAGCAGGTTTTTTCCCCTCATTTTTTCTATTCTCCATGTGCTGGAAGTCCTCTTATGACCAGATACATTTCTATCCGTTTCATAGGCTTATCCAGCACTGTGATAATAGTCACACATTTCAAATTCACAACAAGATTTTTTGTGGCATCTTAATTGCAAGAAGTCAGTGCTGTTATGGTTCACGTAATATGTGACATCCAAATGCAGACGTGAAACTAGGTCATATCTTTTTATCTGAAAATCATCTCGACTTGTACTTATTACATCATCTCTCACAGCCTCTCTTCATCAGGACGAAGTCAGAGCTGCTGATTTCTCCCGCCATATTATTCCCCTTTCATATTAGGAAAAGTTTAACCAGCCAACCAGAAAATAACATTCAATTTGTAGCGTCTTCCAAGTCCAGCTAATGTGAAGTGTATTGGATGTGAACAGTATGTCACCTTTTGTGGGTGGCGCTCACTTCATGAGTTTCTTCAGCCCTCAGCTGGCATAAAGAAACGACTTAGTCTCACTGTCAGCGATAAGAAAGTGACATTGTCGGGAGATGAGAGCTTCACCATGCAGACACATGCAGAGGACCTGTCAGACATCTAAGCCGTCTCCATGTCCCCGACAACATTATACAATATCACATAAGGAGCCGAGGCTACCACTGAAGTGTAATTGAAGATAATAGAAAGAAGGAGACAGACAGGCTTTGACTGCAAACGATTTTGGGGGTTTGTGGGGAGGGCGGATGTGGGGATTATTTGATCATTTTTCCAAAAGCAAGAACATGATCATCTTTTTTTTTTATGCAATACTGTGCTTAGAAAGTGAAGTTGGGCCAAGTGTGTGTGTGACAGTATATGTGTTTGTGTGTAACTGTCTGCAGATTTGGTGGATGAACGGATTCCTGTGTGTGTCAGGTGTGTCCAGCTTGTATGTGTGTGCCAGACGTGGTCGCGACCCATGTAAAAATAGTCTCCATTAACATTTAACAGCATTTTTCAGAATGTCAGAAGAATGAAAGTCACGATGGCCCTTCAGGGGAGAGAGGAAACGAGACAAAATGAATGAGAATATTAATCCAAAGCTCCAAAAGATCATTCCATCCCTTCCCTTCAGCTGCTGTCTCAGAGGTCACATCATCCACAAGCCCCAACAAATCCCCTCATCACAGAACTTGTCTGGCACAGAAAATGGCACATCATGCTGTACTATATCCTTCCAAATTCCCTGTAAAGCCAAATTGGGCCTCTGCCAACCAAAAACCCCTCCAAATGCAAGCATGATGGTGCAAAACCACCCGCACGTTCCTCCACGGACACCTTAAAACCAGTAAGTGCGTTTGATATTAACTGTGAATGTTGTTTGAACTCGCGCGTAAAAGCTTTAATCAGTTTCCGTGCGGGGCCCAAACGAACACTAGGGCTGTTCAGAGTGCCTGACCAGTGACTGTCCGGCCTTCGTAACCTCAGCAGATTACACTCGTTCAAACCCGGGGCCTTCATCTCTAAGAAAATGCGACATATCCATTCTACATTTAAGTGAGCCGGCTTGATAAAGCCAGTCAAGAAATGCGCTAAGCCTCGTTATCACGACTGTGGTTTACTGTTTTCTCAAGGAAACACATTTTGGCTGCTAGATGATCTCCTTCCTGGAATTTAATGACTGGTTAGTATTTCCTTCTTTTCACCCTTTCAGTAGTATGTTGCCGCTTATTGTTTTGGAGTTTGAGACACTGATATGTTTTTAGTTTTACAAATTAAAGTGGTAGTTACAGTGACTTTTCTTTGCTATGGTTTCCTTTTATGAAAGTGCGTCATTTCGTCTCAAGAAATCTTTCTTTCGTCCTTTTTTCACACTACACCACCTTTGTGTGCATCAGCTGTACCCTCAGTCATCAACTAAATATAATTTTTATACATATGTAATATATAAGCAATCCATATTTGACCACCTTCCCTTCCTTGTAATTAATCCTCATTATCCCTCAGCCACTGATGCTAATAACCATCGAGACCAAGACTCTCAGTTGTGTGCTAACACTCCACTTAACATTTGAGTTAGTGAACTACGCTTAAGGTCAGTTGACCGGGGTCTTAGATGTTGTAACCAAAGTCCTTTCATACTGTGCGAAACCTTTTCCTATAAAAATTCTAATGGGTTCCTCCATGAAAGCCGCAATTTAAGGCAAAACCTTATTATTGTACCTTAAAGCATGAGGAGCTTTTAGAGAGTTTTCTCTTTATATTCCAGTTCAAACACCCTCAATCTTAGTTTCCATGCAGTAATTGGTGTAATGATTGGGTGAGTAGATAGCATGCGCGGACAAATTTATCTTTTAGCCCACAGCTAGTTTCAGTGATAGCATCAAATTGAGGGCCTGTATTAGAGGCAGTGAGAGTGAGATGTTCTGTTTCAAAGCCAGAGCCATACATTTACTGTGGTGTGTCCAATCATTTGTTCGGTCTACTTACCATGTCAAACACGCTGAATGCTCTAACAAGAGGTGTGTTCATGTCAACAACCTTCACAGCAATAAAGATCTGAAAATTGCATGTCCAAGGTTATTCTAGCATGAAATGTAAAATTGTATATTAGAGCAAAACAAAGATATGAATCATCTTAATTCTTTATTATTTCTATCTAATGTAGCCCAGTATGGACAACATTCATCTTCTTCTTATAAATATAAAATCTACAGACGAAAACCGAACGTAAAGTTTCCCTTGAGCAATGAGAAATATTAGTGTGAATCTTGTGTCATCCCCCATGCAACATATTTAATAGAACTACTAATATCCTCATCATGCTGCAGCTAGAGACATGGAAGGGACTATTTCTTCCACAATTTAGCAAGTGAAATCTCTCAACTGTTAGTGGAGTCATTGAAGTTAATGGGGCTGGACAGCATTATCATTTTCTGCACATAACTACAGTAGACACACAGACACACACACATTATGAAAAAGCAAGGAAAGCCATGGAAAAACATTCATCCATTTTCTTCTGCTTATCCTGTTAAGGGTCACAGGGGGGCTGGAGTCTATGCCAGCAGCCTTCAGGTGAGAGGCGGGGTTCCCCCTGGACAGGTCACCAGTCCATCACAGGACCAACACATAGAGACAGACAACCATTCACACTCACAGTCACACCTACAGTCAATTTAGAGTATCAATCAGCCTCGTCCCCTCTTGATGTCTTTGGACTGTGGGAGGAAGCTGGAGTACCAGAGAGAACCCACGCAGGAACAGGGAGAACATGGGGACTCCACACAGAAAGACCCGAAACCTTCTTACTCTAAGGCAACAGTGCTAACCACTGCACCACCTTGCTGCCATGGAAAAACATATAAATTACAAATATACTTTTTAAGATATCCTACAAATCTACTTCTGGTTGTTACGTTCACTTTGACCGTGACAAGAGCAGTAATACGGTTTTGCAGCTGATTGAAAATGTTCATGTTTCAAAATATATATGTAAGCAAGTTCTGACCGAAGAGGAAAAAAAACTATTATCAAAAAAAGTAATTAGTAATTCAAAGCTGTGCTCACTTTTTGGTTAACTGGATAAACAACAAATATTTGTGCCCCAACTCATTAAGAGAGTTGTGCATTTAAACACAAGGCACGGCAGCATCACTGATTATTTAAAGGTGACGTATTAAAAAACAACAACAACATTTTTGCAGTGATTCAATGTTCTTATGTGCAGTTCTTGTCATAGACGGACCAGATCCTTTGCTAAACAAGATAATAAAGCACCTCTTCTCAGCATTTAGAGAATTCAAACAGCTCATGGCTGCCCCTGAAATACTACCGGGTCATTCTGCCTAGTTAGGAGCGTTCCTTTAAATAACTCCTCCTCAAAAAGGACTATTCAAACAAAGCTTAAGTTTACGCTTTAAAACCTTCAAAAAAAAAAAAAAAGTGAGTGTGCCAGCACTAATTGGATGCCCTGTAGAAATTCAACTTTCTGGATCAGCATAGATATAACCTTGAGATATTTCTCCTCTGCCGAAAGCACATTTCCACTTCTAACCTAAAAAATCCACCAGACCCTGACTCCAACGGTGCATTTATACACACATCATGTCCCTGCAAGGATTATGTATTCACAGGTCGTTTCTAGGGGAGCGGTCATAATCCACTGTGTGAAATTAATTAAGGTTGGACATTTGAATTAATTAACTGGATGGGAGTGTGGCATTACACTGCTCTGGCCTTATGACATTTAATACACACTCCTATGCACACAAAGGCACGTACTTGTACTGGAGATACACAGATTAGATTTAATTACCAGTGTGCAGATCATTGGTACAATGTGGTTCTGCCTTAATTACATATTGTGCTGCCCCTCTCCATGTGTGTGAGAGGCAGTGCATGACAAAAAGAAAGTCGATAATTTCTGTAGCATTAGCTTGAGTGCAAAGTGTAGTCAGGAAGGAGGACGAGTCACCACAGTAACCTCCTGGTAAAAAATAAAATGGCAAATTGGTTCGACCAAAAGAAACTCCAAAAAAATCACTTAAAGTTAAAAAAAAAAAAAAAATTCTAAAAATACCATCAGGCCATTGTAAACAAGCTTGCATCCCGTTGCGTGTTTGAGATCGTTGTTTCCTTGCACTCAGCCAATTTTGATGGTGTGGAAGACTGATTGATTTCTCTCCTGACCAATCAGGAGCGAGTGGCCATCTCCGTCCTGCTGACAGTACGTTCAGCTGACGAGGGCTGCTGTATTAATTATAAGGACCCAATTAGGGATTTCACGTGGATTGAGGAAATATGCAAATTTTTAAGAATTACGATTTCATAAGTCAATTTACAGCAACGTTTATAGCCGTCGGTGCTCATAAACAATCAAATGGACAGCAGACACATAGCAAGCCAGAGTGCTGAAGTAAGTACTTATTTAATAAGCAGTGAAACAACGTTCCGACAGTTTAATACCATATGACGGGCAAGAATGTGTTGATCATGCTTTGCTTAGACCCTGTTGAAGTCACAGTCCTCAAGTTGCTGGCTGTGATAAAAACAGCCTTAGGATGAGTAATTTCATGCATTTGTAATGTGCACGTGTAATTCCAGTGCAGAACACCGCGGGTAAATAAGAGAGACAACAGCTAACAGTTAAATGCTCCAGGTCGAGTGAATAATTTGTGGAAGCCCTGTGGACAAGATTTATTAAGTGAGTCTACACTCTAATATTTGCAATAGGTTTTTCTTGTCTTTTTTATGTTTTGTTTTTCAGAAAAGTAAAAATTAGGAGTCAATTAGAGATGTCCCGAAGAGTCCTTTAATATAGGGTATATATCTGCCAGTACTTAGTCCAATATGAGTCATTCTTCACTCATAAAGAAATGAAATATGCATTTTGCAGAGAGGTTAAGAGGCAGAAAGGTAAACAACCCAAATGTAGACCACTAAATGTGCTGGGAAAGTTAAGTGCATCTAATGATAAATCAGTCTATAACAGGTGACAGAAAGGCATCAGTCAGGGTCCAGGGCAGGTCGTAATGGACTGAACTCAAAGCAACATTAATATATGTCATACAGGTGTGTCAGCAGGTTATTCAAGCATACAATCTAGCGGCGGCTGGCGTGAAGGCAGTGGTTGCCTAGCAGGTCTTAACCTTCTTTCTTTCTGACCATCAAAGTGCTCTTAAACAAAAATACTGAACACCCGGTCGTTCCTGATGGCGCCTCCACACTGAGTCAACATTGTAAAGCATTTCGAGTACTCGAAGGCAGACAGGCGCTAATAAATAATAGTCTTAAAGTCCTCTTGCCCCATTTAGATGTAAGAGTTTGGTAAAGGGTGCCGTGGGAAAGCTAAAACAAAGAGGCGCTTCACTGCCGGCCTGTTAGGGTAATCATGGCTGTTTCAGGGGGATTTAAAATTTCAACAGACATTTTCAGGATCAATTTCCAGTACATGTAGGAGGTGTTCATGAGAGAAAAGTGGATATATAGGCTCTGACAAGTACGTCGTATGACTGAAACAGTACTTCAAGAAAAAAAATTACAAAAATAGAGTGTAACAAGGCTGTTTTTAAGAACTAGGCAGGTTGCAGAAGTGTTTGGAAAGATTCTGATTCAACAAATGTGCTCACTGCTATTTCCGCCTGTATATGCTGGCAAATATAAAGCAGCTCAGGA
Organism: Aulostomus chinensis; assembly: GCF_037954235.1. Taxonomy (NCBI): domain Eukaryota; kingdom Metazoa; phylum Chordata; class Actinopteri; order Syngnathiformes; family Aulostomidae; genus Aulostomus; species Aulostomus chinensis. Next base: position 13,485,989 of record NC_141327.1, on the reverse strand, counting down.
CAGAGACCTGCAAATGAAACCATATACACCATAAAACGGACCAACACTGGTATGTGGAAGAGTGAAGACCCAGATCAAATCGCGAGTGAAACACAGACGGAAACTATGAACCAAAATCGATGGGCAGTATGGAGGAAACGAGATGAGTGAGAGACAGACAGCGTGGTGGGAACAGGAAGAGGACCTGGAATCCTAAGACAGCAGATGGCCCGATTCTGTAAAGTTAAAAGTGAAATGTAGCAAAGGCGTTCCCAGTTGGAAACATAACATGTCTCTTGTTCCCAAAGAGGGAATGAAGGGTAATTCTGAAAACTACGAAAATCTTCACAAAAACTCACCATCCAGAAACTCTGAGACCATAACAAATATGATTCACATCGTAGAGGAGTGCAAAGAAGTGTGAAGCACTGGAGCGGGAAGAAGAGCTGAGGACTAAGTAACGGAGAGAGAGGAAAACGAGAAGGATACAGATAAACTGTTGTTTGTGGTGTAATTTGTACTTCTTTTGAACATCCTTAGAAAATGTGTTTGCCCGTCCATCCTAGTCCCTGTCTGTGGAAGCGAGCAGATATCTGGCCAGCGTACTGTAGCTGATTCTTTATGGATGAAGGTCAGATCTACAGTCATTTCTGAAGATTTAAATGATTTAAAAACAGGATCATCAGAGAAGCTGATCATGAACAGATCAACACTGCTTCCTACAGACTTTCAAACACAAAGGTTTCATGTCGTTCCTCTCCTTCAGACTGCAGCTGTGTCCAATAGTCTGTACGTCTGGCTCGTGGGCTCCGGTCCGTCCAGTGTCTTGCAGCTTCTCTCGTCTACCGGCAGGCACAGTGGAACCATTCTGTCAAATTGTGAAGAGCTCAGTCTGAAAACATTGCAGCAGATTTACAGGCATTATTTGGTTGACATGAGCACAAACTGGGAATCTAAATTGATTCTGTCCTGCCTGAAAACGCATTGCAATTAACAAACATAGAAGCACCCTGAACTAAGCCATTCCACCAAAATGAAGTCCATCCATTTTCTTCTGCTTATCCTGTTCAGGGTCGTGGGGGGGTGGGGCCGATCCCAGCAGCCTTCAGGTGAGAGGTGGGGTTCACCCTGGACAGGTCACCAGTCCATCACAGGACCAACACATAGAGACAGACAACCATTCACACTCACAGTCACACCTACAGTCAATTTAGAGTATCAATCAGCCTCGTCCCCTCTTGATGTCTTTGGACTGTGGGAGGAAGCTGGAGTACCAGAGAGAACCCACACAGGAACAGGGAGAACATGGAGACTCCACACAGAAAGATCCTGTGATGGAGCCGGGACTCGAACCCAGAACCTTCTTGCTGTGAGGTGACAGTGCTGACCACTGCACCAAGGTTTCACTATTTCCACACTCTTGGATTATAGTGGTCGTGAATAATGATAGTTTTCATGTACTTCCTTATAGTAGAACTGATATACAGTATAAGTAGTAATACATAAAATTACTGCTTCTCTGAGTTCTCAAATCTGCCCGACATGATTACCGTTGATCAAAACAAACTAAACTCAAAGAAAAGTCTAAAAAGAAGTAGCAGCAGCTAATGGGTGGGGAGGATTAAGTGTGTAATATCTTGACTAATTACTCTTTATTGTGGAATTAACTATAACATCCAGTTTTTATGTGCAACCTTCATGCAGAGAAAGAATATTAACAAGCTTAAGAATGCACGGAGCTGAAATATCTCCTGATGTATTGTATTGTTTCATAGGCAGACCAGTTCTAAATTAACCTGGGCAAATTAATCATCTCCATACATGTTCAAATTTGTAAAGCAAATTCGAAAAGAAATAAATGTCCAATAGGCAGTTATTATCCTGATTCTTTGACACAGGGCACTTAAATACATTTTTTTTCAATACTCAATCCGATATAATCATGACATATATAATCAGAAACATTTCATCAGTACAAATCGCTCAGTGTCTCATTGTAAAAAGCTATGCTTTTCTGTCTTGATTGTGTCCCTTTCTTTTCATTGGAAACTGTTTCTAAGCTCTATTGTTTCCCATCCTTGACAACCATCTCTTTTGTCTCATTTTTAGAATGTCTTCTTTGTGTTCCATGGCTTTTGAACCATTTAAACAAGATCTTCCATGAATTTCACTCTCTAATGACTTTTTTGGTTGTCAGCTGTTAACCTAAAGTGAAGAACAAAATAGTTGCAGGCAATATTTCGAAAAAGATCATTTGCAAAGAAAGAAAAGTTTTTATATTTCTGAATTTGATGGAACATTTACACTTAATATCCTCTCTCATATGGTCCTATATGTTTGTCGTTCCTGCACCTTGAATGTCCTTGTACTTCATGTTTGTGCGTGTGCGTGTATGTGTGTGCGTGTGTGTGTGTGTGTGTGTCAGACAGAAATCAAGTCACCTCTACGTTATGACATTCCATTGAATTGGATCCCTTCTATCTGTCCTGTTTATGTCCACTGTCTTTTCTCCGACCATGTTCTCACACTCACTTCTCATCTCTGTAAACCCTTCCTATGTCTCATTTTATGCAATATTTCACCATCAAGAGGATCCACTTCATCTCTCTCATGCCTCACACTTGTAAACCATTCCCAGTAATTATGGAGGTAACGACTCGACTGGGGATTTCATCGCTGGCTCCGAGCTCTGCGAGAGAGGCCAACGTCAGGAAAACTCTGTCATAGCGATGAGACACTAACAAACCTCAAGACATATTGAACTGCTTGAAAATGAGTCAAAAAGCCCTGGGGAGCTTTGATGACAGCCTCAGCTACCAAATGCCAAAAAAAATGCTGCCGTGCCACGGAATGTTAGTACTGAAGAAATTACATACTTTTCTCCCTTGGTTGTCTTTATGCAGAGGTAGGCAATGGTAAAGTGAGAGAGTGATTCATTATGCACCAGTTGTTAGACTGGATTGGTTTTTGCCATGATATACTTTCTCAAGAACCTTATCTGAAAAACTTTGGTCTTGTTGGGTTTTTACATAAAATGACTGATGTAACCATCCATCCGTCTGTCCATTTTCTACCGCTTATTCTGTTAAAGGTTGCGGGGGGGGGGGGGGGGGGGCTGGAGCCTATCCCAGCAGCTTTCAGGCGAGAGGCTGGGTTCACCCTGGACAGGTCACCAGTCCATCACAGGACCAACACATAGAGACAGACAACCATTCACACTCACAGTCACACCTACAGTCAATTTAGAGTATCAATCAGCCTCGTCCTCTCTTGATGTCTTTGGACTGTGGGAGGAAGCTGGAGTACCAGAGAGAACCCACACAGGAACAGGGAGAACATGGAGACCCCACACAGAAAGGAACCTTCTTGCTGTGAGGCGACAGTGCTGACCACTGCACCTCCTTGCTGCCCTTGATGTTGCCATAAAACTCAATTTAAAACAAGATACAAGTGATCAAAGATGAAAAAGTAAAAGTCCTTTGAAATCAAAGGTGAGGAACCCAGTGTAGAGAGAATGGCAGGTGGCAATGTTCACACACCATAAACATCATTAGCCTGCCAGTAATTAGCCTTCAGGCTGCATATAAACAGCTTAACACCATGTCCACCATCCAAGCTTCTGGAGCTGAATCAGGCCTCAACAGCAGGTGGTTCACAGTCCAATCAAAGGTGCACATCAACAAACCACAACAAAAGTAGAGATTCCAAAGATGAAATTCAAAACCCGGGGCAGACATCAAAAATAGCATTATTATTATTTGAGTAGCTTTTAGCATTCACACAAGCTGTTTGACACACTCATAATGAACTTTATGAAATGTTCACCCCTCACTAGTCAGAAGAATGTTGCCTCTGAATGTGGTCTGAATAATCACGGCATCTGTCTACATGTGATTGGATGACGTGGGGACACATGCTGATAACGTCTCTTCTAATTAGGGTAAAAACCATCTGCTTATGCTGTACATGTCACACACACCCCAGCCTTGACCACCGTCGTTGACAGAAATATCAGGGAAAACCCTGGTACTGAGTTTTAAGCAGCCACATCGCTTCCAACAGTGGTCCTTTGGGGGGGGGCCCAGCATACATTATTAAGAGGCTGACTATGGGATAACAAGCTGTTTGGGTTGAGTTGGATAAAAATACACATAAGTAAGTGCTGAGAGGAGAGAGATCCATTTAATTGGTCACTTTGGAACAACACATGTTGATGCATTTAAGTCATCAGCATGTCACGCTGTGGTAAATAATGGCCTGGTCTCATTTTGTTCAGCTACCACTGCACTTTTCTGTGATGTAAATCTGGACTCAAGCTAATAGGCTTGAGGCAAAACTCCACTATTTCCTGTCGTATAATGTTAACTGTGAGCTCGGTAAGGGGCTGGACCCACCGCCCTCAGGCTTGAATTAGACCGATAATGTAAATGCTATTTATTTTTGCTAGATATGAAAGTGATCTGATATGCCTGGGTTGGAATGGAAGGGATTGGCATGACTTTTTGTGTTGATGGTTAAGGAGATGAGGAGGTTAATGAATGAAAAGACACGCGCACACACACACACACACACACACACACACGCAATGGGTTAAAATGGCTAAGGATCTGCACTGATTCCAAAGGGAATTGGATGGAAGACAAATGGAAATCAGAAGAATAAATTTTAATATCAGGGATCTGATCTCTGATCAGTCATCAGTTGTAAAATGTGGAATCCTTTAACTTTGCATCTCCCCTTTGCAAGCTGTGGCTTAAAGGTTGTCAAAGATAGCCTGGTCCCAGAGGGCTACTGGTTCAACATCTTAGATCAGCAGGTGAAGTGTGTGTGTGTGTGTGTTTGTGTGTGTGTGTGTGTGTGTAAGAAAGTGCAGTTCTGTTATTGTAGGGCTTGTTTCAAAGCTTCAACACTCAGCCCATAAATTATAAGGAAAGTCAGGAAGTTTAAATGAAGGATAAATGATTAAAAACATATTAATTGCTCACTGAGAGAGGCCCGCTAGCTTTAGTTGTTATATTGTGATCAGATCAGAGTAGGAGATGAGACTATGCTATGTACGGACGTTGCCAGGAAACTCTGGACGTGCTGGGAGAGACTGATTTCCAAATTAGTATGTATGTGTGTGTTGCCTCTTTCTGCCTTTAGGCCTTTTATGACATATCATGCTATATCATATCATGATAATCATTTATTTTGATGGCTATGGTACACTATCAAATACGGTTTCTGGAGGAAAAACGATTGGTTGGACCATAATGCCTGACTGACGCACAGTAATTACAAATAATAGAGTAAAAGTCTGGATCAATCCGACCCTCATCAATTGGAACAAATGAATAAACATTAATTAAACACAGAGCATTATTAAGAGCCAAGCAGCAGCAACAAGTGAGTCCTCACCCTGGAGAGTTGATAAAATTGCTTGACTGTGTTTGCCACCTCCCTCCAAGAACTTAGCTCACTTTCGTCTTAATACTTTATTTCTATGGACTTCTTATTATTTTGTTGTTTAAAGTCATTTTTTTAATGATTTTAAAAAGCCTCAGTTTGCATCATAATAAAAAGATGTGTAGATGTGTTTTTTTTTTTTTAATTTGACTGAGTCATTTTGTTGGTATCCTGGAATTTTATTATTCACTGAATTACTTTCAATATTATTCAGTGAGATCTGCCTTTAACCATGATGGAACATGACTGGACTGAGGCTCTGTCGCCCACCAACATCTGCCTGCTAAGAACACTGTGACGAAAACAAAAAGAAAACACAAAGCTTGAATAATATCTTTATTCCTTTTGGTTTGGGATTAAGTTAACGTCCTAATTTTGTAATTTTAGAGAAGTTAGTTCTCTGCTGCTCTTCTGAAGGTACCACTGCCAGACTAAGTCAACAGTTCAGATCGATCAACTGGACATTTTTACATAGTTTTGCACGATTGTGTGTTTATGATCCGTGACTCTGGCAAAGTTAAGAACTACCGTGCAGGTTCGGTGTAAAACAGTCATTGTAACGTGTAACGCGGCAGTGTCTGTGGATGAGCTGTGTCTTTCAAACAGAGGATGATTCAGTGCTGTGACCGCTGCAAGCTCAGCTGAGGGAGAGCTAAGCTGAGAGCGCTGCAACTTTCAGCCCCTGAACAGGCTGTTTAAAAAAGGCTTCAGGTGAAACAAAGTCCATATTTTCTTCCAACCATGAATTTCTTATGTCCAAACCAAGCCAGACTGGTAAAAGCACCATCAACGGCTGCTCCGTAGGGGTGTGGGAGAGACCATCTGCTGTAGTCTCATCATGTCGTTTGGGAAATATCTGCGCTTGAAGGAGGAAGCAGCAGTCAAACAGTCACTTTGAGTTCTGTTACCATAATCGCAGATGTTAGCATTCACAATACTAAATTATTTACTCAAAAAATTACCACAAGACAAACACAATTACTTTTGAATATGGATTTGTGTGGTTTGGGGAAAGGGATGAGACTGACCAAGCCTCCATATGAGATCAGGTGGGGACTAGAGCTGGTTGCAGTTTAAGCCCAGTATGTTCCAATAAGTGAGTCGGACAGTGAAGGGAAGTAAACAAAGGGAGGAATGAGCCCAAGGTGGAAGTCAAATAAGGTTGTTGCACCAGCCAGCCAGCTTATACTTCAGTTTTGTTTTTTTGTCTTTGTCAATTTGCTCTTATCGTCCCGTGACAGGTTTTAATCTGAAATCTCTCTAAAATATTGAACTAATGTCACAACAGGACTATATTTCTAGTTTGTGTGTTTAAACCCATCAATGTAGTGAAGAATTCCGATCTGATATTTATTTTTCAATCCTCAGGTATGTTTCTAAGCATACAGGTTGCTTGGTATTTTCTGTCAAAACTTCTCGTTCAATAATTCACCAAATTTCTTTGCATTTTTCAGGCTCTACAGCAAAATGCATTGATCAAATGTATTTGAACAATCCCTAAAACACTGATTTATTTACTATCAAATCTGTGTAATCAGTGGTCACTGACTTGTGTGATCACAAATTGATGAAGTTGTGTGTTTTCTTATTTCATTTTCTTATTTTGTTTTTTGTTGTCAAGAACAACCCAAGGACTATATAACCTTCAATCTAAACATTGTACATCACCCAGGTGTCTTATCCAATTTCAATCTCCCTCAGTATTTCTTTTCTTTTGCTTCAAGCTGTGTGACTTTGTCGACTGGTCCCGTAAGCACCATATATTACGGCGTTGAAGCTGATAGTCGTGGGCTGATGTGGCAGCTTCTGTTTATAGATGAATTTGTTGTGTCTATCTCTAAAACAAATGCTTTATGGTTTACCCTCCTCTGTTTTTCATCTTTATCTTGCTCTCCCGCCTTCACTTTTTTCCTGTGTGGGTTTTCTTTGTCTTTTTATCTGCCTCTCCTCTCCTTTCAAGATCTATCACCTGACGCTGGGTGGTCCCCACTTCCTCCTGCTTCCCATCCTCAACTATCTATGTCCTTTTCCTGCATCCCTTTACTCACTTAACCTCTGTTTACCCCAAAATCTACCAACCCGGCCCCTGCGTCTCTCACACCCGCACCGACCTATCCCCTCACTCACTCCCCCACTCAGAGAAAGAATATCAATTTCTTTTATATTGTCTAGCAGAAAGAGAAATGGGACTTGGTGGAGCCTGTAAACCCCCAAAATGGCAGTATAGATAACCCATTAACAGATTTGTCAGTGTCTTGCTAAAGAACACATAACTCCAGCATGTAATCTCTTCAACCTCACAGCAAAGAAACAAAAATTTACTCATAAGTCCTTGTCATTGCCCACTTCATTTACTTTTTTACTCTAAATTTGGTATTTTATTTCCCTTTGCCGGTAAAGCTTTTTGATTACATTACCATAAGAATATTTGACAGCTGGTTTCTACAGCACAGGGTTATGGATCTCTTCAGTGAATCATGGTGAGATTGCCTGGAAGTTGTGAAAAAGACAGACAATATTTCAGGGTTTGTTTTGTTTTTTTAGCCAGTAGGCGAGGCAACTTTATGGTTTCACTTGTTTGTACAGTAGGTTGTTGTCTAGAGGCATGCGAGTCGCACACACAGCTGTGTTTATTGTGGCAAGGAAAAAAGAATTCCTCTGTGCTTTATATGCAAATATAAAAACAAACATGTGTGGGCTCAAATGAGTCACTCACAAACCCATGAACATATGCACGTGGAACCTAAAGCTACATAATATTCCATTTTTAGCCCCAATTAACAGTTTGGGCATTTGGTTTAAGGTTAGACTGTTCCGTGCATCTGTTTCATGTAATTTGAGCTGACTGGCTTGTCATCCTGCTTTAAGGTCAGAGAAGTTCACTCAGCACAAAAAAAAAACCCCAAATCATTAATGGACATAGATGAAGTGGGATGTTAGCAGTAAGCACCAGACTTTTAACACCGTTTACAGCAGCAGTCATGGTATTGATATTGCTCATGATTTTAACAATATTTTATCCATTCATCCATCCGTTGGATGAAAACATGGATTTTTCCCCTGGAATGGAGCCGAGAACGTACAATGAAGCTATACACATACAGTATATTTATGTCCTCACAGCATGATGAATGCCTGTTAAAACCTGACATGGCTGGACCGGCTCAGGCTTGAAGCAGCATTCACATCAATATTTAAAGGATTTAAACTGATCCGAAACTGTTAATACAAAGTTCCTGCAGGACACTGATGGCATGTTAAAGAGCTAAAGCCCCTGAAGACCTTTTAACACCCGAATCAAAGTAGCTTGAGAACAACACAGGTTTATCTGCTGTTGGTACACGGCCATGGGGACACAATAAATACAACAAATTAGTACTGCACACCAGCAAGCACACGACTTATGTAATAAGCTCCACTAATTAGCTGAATTAAAGTCCAAAGAGGGACACTGCAGCACTTCATCACACACCATTTTACCTCTGACTCTAGCCAGTGCTGGGAAACCACCCTCCCTCCCCTCAACTCATCTTTAACTCGTTTAGCTCCGCATCTCCCTGTCGATATGTCTGCCGTGCCTCTGTTGTCTATGTAACATCCTCCCTCTATGATTGGAACTACCACAGATATTCTCCTTCTGATAAAGTACAGAAAGATAGATGTAAAGATCAAGCTCCTCCACAATGGCTCCTGAACATCTGAGGAACACCCGGAGGAGCACATGACAGCTAATTAGTAATTATGCACGTAAACAACGAGTCATTTACATTTATTATTATATACATTACCTGCAATGAAATAAGTGCTATCTGTTCAGAGCAGTTTTCCACATTAGTTGATACATTGTAGTAGTGGTATATTGTTTTGCACTGTATTGTTGTATTAAATTGTGTATTTTGTACAGTGGTGTTTAAGGACATTTTGTTTTGGCCAATTTACAATAATCTGCCCAGCGACTTTTCGTGAAAATTTGCCTCTTAGCTTGTTGATTAATAAGCACTTTCTCTGGTAAATAAATAGATGAAGTACATAATTATTATTGTTGGAATCGGCTTATAGAAACATGAAAGTTGCTTGAAATTGATAATCCAGTGCTGATTATAAGCACATTTATTTATTGGACAGAAATAAAGAAAGTGTGATGCATATTAAATGTGGTTTGGTATGAAATCTTAAAATCGAAGCACACTATATGCTTTCTCCCACAACAACACACCCTGAATCTGTATACAAATATAATAGATGACTTCATTTCCTAATCCAAAATGACAGTTTTCCGTCTGGATTGTTAGAAACACTGAGGGAGAAGACGTGCGCATATAATCTTTCTCATTAGATTCACAACCAGAATATTTCTTGATAATCGCGTGTCCGCGCTCTTTTACTGTAGATCAGGAGACAGACGGACAGTCACAGAGATAAATTCGTCTCTGCTAAGAGTTTATATGAAGCTGATGACAAATGTGAATTCATCAAATTATCCACTCCGAGGCTGGAGTGCACAGTTGTATAAAGTTAGAGTACAAGACACACGCTGGAGGATGCGATTACAGCGACGACTACACACAAATAACCAATCACGTCGCTTGTGAACCCTGAGTCTGAACCCACGTCAAGTGACAGTCAGACATGCAGTCTGTCAGCGAGACACGCTGAAAGCTGTTATTAGGACCCATCTGTACTGGTGCCTGGAGGCAGTGATGATGAGACACCAGTCCACAGCTTATTATTACCTGACTAATTACATTGGCTACCTCTGGCTGCAAGCCCTGTCTGTGCCTGTATTTATAATCAAGGCAAAATCTAAATTTTAACTGATGGCCCAGCACTGCGTGCGTGTGTGCGTGTGTTTGTGCGCGTGTTACGTAGCACCTTACAAGAGAAAGCATGATGTGTGTGCCTTCAGTATTCAGTATTTTCCCTCTGTGCACAAGGTGAGGAAAGATTTATGAGTGAAAGAGACACCGGAGGGACCAGAGCAACAGACAGCAATAAACAGGAAAATGGAGTGAACATTAAGAAATAGATGATACATAAGAGGAGCATGTCTTTACTTTGCTATCATAGATGAGTTTCAAGATAGCAGATATTGATCTCTGATTAAAGTCCGTGAAATATCAATACTGTACGTATACTGTGAATGGAGCTGGGGGGAAAAAATTAATATCCTGGTAAGTGAGGATTTGTTGAGGACATGTCTTATTAGAAAATGATCAATGTCCATCCTCAATGATGCTCTCTAGTGAAATAGACAAAACATTGCAAATCACTTTGTAATATGGTTGTTTAAGTCTTAACCCAGTAAAATCATATTTTAATCCCGAGTTTCCATGAGCTCCCTTACTGACCATGGAAAAGACATTTCAATTTGATCTTTTGTAATTTAAAATGAAAATAAAAATAGACACAAATTTTTATGTTGTTTTTTTGTTGTTGTTGTTGTTTTCATCAACAGTGTTTATCAGCACATGAGTGTCGCATGTCACCGTAGTGGTGCTATAAGACTTTGGACTCCTGAAGTTCTTTCTTTTTTTTCAGCAACCTCTCTAACTCTCTCCCCACCCTTTTCTCTCTGAGAATGTTCTCCGTGTTGGGGGCCATCAGCTATTGCTGTCACATCATTACTGCTTCAGTGTTCTGAGCATTCGCGTGGCATCTCAACGAGAGAGTAATCCATGGTTCTGTATATAAAACGTGAAATTCATGTAGAGGAAATGGAAAAGAATCCCATGTCGGTAAATGTAAGTTTCAATAATCACACACAACGGGAAAATTAAATTTGGAGTGCACTGACTGCATAGCAAGGAATATGAATGAGTGGTTTCAAGTTTGATTTAGTAACAGCAGCAGGATACGACTTGTTTTGAATATAGTGGGCTGTGGCGCACTCTTATCCTGTTGTTAAGCTGTAATTGTTTACTTGGCTTTTCAAAATATGCTTGTTTTAAGAGTGTGTGTGTGTGTGTGTGTGTGTGTGTGTGTGTGTGTGTGTGTGTGTGTGTGTGTGTGTTGATGTGACTCATGCTCATCTGGCTGTGGCTGCCAGAAGATATTTCTGTCTTGAATCATATTACTGTAATGCACCAGGCTGGCTGATATTGAAATATGGGATGTGTTTTGTATGGAGTTGCTGCAGGGTGGCTTCACATTGTGTTGTTAAATCAGTGCTCTTGCGCATGATGATTGTGTGTGACTGAGGACGGGGCGTTGAGGCTTATCAGAGGTAGACTGTGATCATTGTGACGCTGCTGTAAATCTGTTACAGATACGTTGCCATTCAGAGTGTTTCCATGCCCCTCTAGTGAAATATAAATGACATGAAAAAGACAAGTCTTTTTTTTTTATTGCCACGTAGAAGTAATCTATCACTTTCCGCGCTTATAGCGAGCAGAGTAAACATGTACTGTACTTTTTAACGTCCAACTCTGTAAAGTTATTGTGTACGAGACCCATTTGATTGAAACATAACAAATAAAGCATTAATTCTGCGGTGAAGAAACATTTTCAGTACAACTGCAAAACGCACCACCAACATCAAATTAACATTTATACAAGAAAACATCAGAGCGTCATCAAACATTCACAGAAGAAGGATTTTCCCGAATACAACTGTAATGCTGCAGCAATCTGGTGGACATTAATAGATGCTTCTAATTTAAGTTTTGTTTGTTCTTCCATTTGATTTCAGTGCTGCACTAAAACTTTTGTTCATCATTTTTAGCCAAACAAATACAGCAGGCCAACACTCATCACAGCTCAAAGTGTGTGTTTGCACAAGCAGAGTCTGCATCACTGTGTTGCAGCTCTTATCAGGCTCACCTAGAAAGTCTTGGTTGGTTTTCACAAGTACCGTTAAGTACTTTTCTTTATTTATTTCTAAATCGTTTTTATCTTCAAGGTTACGGCTTCATTATGCCCGTTTTCTGTCACCAGGATGACACAAAAAATACCAGACTGATTTTCATGACTCTTAAGACTGACAGCTCAAGATTACATTTGATCCATTTTGAGAATTTCTATTTTTTTCCCCAGATCCTTTAATTATGCCAGATAGGGAATTTCATCCACATTTTGATTAATTTGAACAAGTGGGTGCAGATCTATATGGTGGTTTGAATATCAGATTCACGTTTGATAGAAAAGTGGGTGACTAACATTGGTAGTGGAGGTCTGTACCTCTCCAATAACCTCAGCTATTCGTGTGTGCGTCAGGAATACACCGAAAAAACAAAACAAAAAAACAGGAAACCTTTCGGGAAAACTGGGAGAAGTTGGATGAAATGGTCACTTAGGATCTTCCACAGATACTTTCATTAATTTCTCAGGAAAGATTGAATTAACCTTGAAGGAGATCACTGCTGGTTTCATGTGAGGTCTAAAGCCAGTCAGGCACCATCAGAATGTTGGTGGACCCAAACAAAGAGAAGAAAAGAGGTGGGGGGGGGGGGCAAGTGATGAACCCATATACTTATTAAACAGGAACAAAAGCAGTACAGGAAAAAGTACAAGGAGCTACTGTAACAAGACCAATGAGCTGAACAACAAGACATAGCAGACGATCGGACAAGGACTGATGAGGGAAACGGAACCAAGATACAAGCAATGACAACAGATAGGAACAATAGGAAAAGGGCTGAGGCTGATGAAGATGAACTATCACTACACAAGTGAGTCACTCAAAAAGGTGGCAAACTGGAAGTAAAACAAGATAAAGACAAGAATGAATTACATTTCACAATAAATCACTAAGAGAACACAAAACGAAAACATGCAAAGAAGACGGAGTAAGAACACCCAGATCAAAACTGTGAGAGTCATGAGATGCTTACTAGAGGAATGATGAGAAAGTAAAATGGATTTTATTCGTCTTCATCCGTTTGTTCATGGGGCGGCACGGTGGTGCAGTGGTCAGCACTGTCTCCTCACAGCAAGAAGGTTCCGGGTTCAAGTCCCGGCTCCAGCACAGGATCTTTCTGTGTGGAGTCTGCATGTTCTCCCTGTTCCTGTGTGGGTTCTCTCTGGTACTCCAGCTTCCTCCCACAGTCCAAAAACATCAAGAGGGGACGAAGCTGATTGATACTCTAAATTGACTGTAGGTGTGACTGTGAGTGTGAATGGTTGTCTGTCTCTATGTGTTGGTCCTGTGATGGACTGGTGACCTGCCCAGGGGGAACCCTGCCTCTCGCCTGAAAGCTGCTGGGATAGACTCCAGCCCCCGCAATATTCGTAATCAGAACCCGGAGTCTGTTAGGTGCCTTCTTTTTTAAGTCTTCTCATAGTAGCGTGTTTAAATGCAAAGGTATGAATATATTTAAACTTCTGCTTCTGATCAAAAACTCAACAGACCAAAAGGCAGTGTTAAAAGTGCAGTGATTTTGTTGTGTCTGCAGTTGTTTCGAATACAATTTGTTATTTAAAAATGAGTAACCAAGTCAATAAAGAGCCACTAATATCAGCTGATGCTGCGCTGTGATTAGCGTGAGAGATTCCAGGTATAATGAACACCGTGTTCATTAAAGCAGATGAGCCATGATGGTAACGGGTTCACGTTCCACCCAACACATTGTTTGACTCCATCCAGCTGTTGTATAAATAGACATTAAGAGTTTAATATTCAGTATTTGCATCCTGTATCTCCATACATTTGCATACGGGCGCTTAAGCAAAGAAGACTTTCCATATCCAGTGGCACTTCTAGATGACGGAGTCCTGCACCTCCTGAATGGGATCAGGCCTGTTCAGACACACTGCCCATTGAGCTGGAATGATTCAGAGAACACTACATCTGTCATGCCGTACAAAACACCCATCGCCTTAAACAGAGTGGAAAGATAATATAGTGAAGCCTATCACACGCCCCGTTGAAAGTAATTAATCCAGCACACATGCCTGTGGAAACAGATAGAGATAATAAAGCACCTGGACCGCTCGTTTGTTTGGTATTTTATTGGTAAGCAGTGTGGTGGTGTGTGTAAACTTGTGTTTGTCCCATGATTGTTTGGTGTGTGTCCATGCGGGGATTCTCCGGGCGTCCTGTGCAGAGAAACAGAAAGGTGTGACGTATTAAAACTTTCCTCTCGACCGACAGACCACAAAACAATAGAACCTCACCAATGTTTCCCTTTTCCAATTTTGACACGAGTCTCGTTTGAAATTCAGACCGCAATGCAGCAAGATATTAATTTGGGGAAATCAACAGAGATATTGAGTCACCTGTGATACATTCAATTAACGCCGGCAAAACAGCAAAACAATTTAAAAGCGTAACACTGAGTAGAAGCTTGGGAAGGACGTGAGCTAAGTGCCGAGATAAACAAAAAATGACAAAGAAAAACAGGGAAGAGTCGAGTTAGCGCTGCTGAACATCCGGTTCTCTCATCTCAAAGTCAACGGGTCGAATACTAGAAATAATGTTTGTGTTTAGGACACGCTGAAGATATTTCAATGTTTACTTCTACAGCATAAAATACATTAGTAAATGCCACATCTGAGAATGTCAAAGCTTTTCACTTTTCTGAAAAACAACTGTGGTTTTTATTAAATGTCAGAGCAGAGGTCAGGGTCACAATGACCTTTAGCTTACAAGCAGTCCGAATGTGGTTTTGGAGAGGTGGCCGCTGGACTTGCTGACTGAGCCCCTGCAGAATTCCGTCATGCTGGGATGCGTCATAACCTCTAGTCTGCAAGGGCGGTGAAGTCTGGACATCCACCTGAACTTATCATTCCAGCCGTGTGTGTTCAAATCAGTGTCGCCAGACTGAGACGCCGTAAACGTCGATGTGTTTTTTTAAAACAAAACCAGCCCCGTGCTTTCCTCCCTGAAGTTGTGACCTTGATTAGAAACACACATTGTCTCGCTGAGTCTCTTTCACCAATTATGTTGATGTGTGTTGCCCAAGCCCTCCTCTCGTCTCCCAGTCTGTGAAATCACAAATGGAAATCAGCATCAGCAACAGAGGAATGCAGGTAGAAGTTAAAGTATTGGTTATAATGCAGTTTTGACCCTGTCCAGATGGAGGCGGTCAGGGGCTAAAAAGAACGGAGTGAAAGCAAATAGAACATGTTAAAAAGTGCGTCATGACATGTAAGTGTTTGATATAACTTCACGGTTGTGTTCACGCATGTTGACTGTCAGCAGTTCTATTAGCTCGTCTATCGATCCTGTTCTGTGTCTTCTCCAGGCAGGAGTGGACACGTTTCTTTGTGAATGACATCAGGTCTGTTTGCTGTTATCTCAATTATCATTCTCCCTCCTTCTCTCTGTTCCAGGACAGTCCATTGATCCTGCAGTCAGACAGAAATGTGACTGTTAACGCCAGGAATGATCAGGGACAACTGACCGGTCAGCTCACCGTGGGTAAGACATCCACACCCAGCTCTCTCTTTTGCTTTGTTTTCCATTGGACTTCTTAAATCCTTTCTACTCTCTCCCTCTCCTTTGGTTTACTGAAGTAAACACATTCTGTTTTAATGAGAGTATCTCGCCGTCGTACAGCCATCCTGCTTTATAAACATTTGTCCAAAGCACTCAGAGGACATGTGGCTTATCAGGTGAATTCTCAAAGGACTAACAGAGAGAGCCTGAAGTATACTTTAACCCACTGCCATATATTTCACAGTATATATTTATTTTCTGTGCATTGGAGTGATATTAAAGTCTATGTGATGTGTTTTGAAGGCCTTGGATAGTTTAGGGATTTAGTATCAGTGGTTTTTATGTTTACTTTGGTGATAGATTATAGATTTCTGAGAGAGAAAAGAACCGTTATCTGGAAACGGCAGCCTTGATGGAGCTAATTGTGAGACCGAAAGGATAATATTTACGAGTACAAAGCTCTGATGAAAGTTTAAAAAATCTATATATGTTTATGGAGCAAATGCTGAATAAACCTGGTGATAGTGAACGTAAGGAAAATAGGACATGTTTAAAAGTTTGAGGACTTACTGGTAGAACTGATACATGAAATTCCACATCACTCTTCTAAATGAAAGTCACATTTACAGTCGTGGTGTTCAGATAATAAAAGAGCAATGTTTGCAGTACTTCTGGGTAAATATGTAACTCTCTACTGTACACTACCTTATTCTAGTCGAAATAAGTCCCTAGCAAGGACTAGTTCTTGTCCTCCTGTCACAGCCTCACGTGAAGTACGGCTCCATAAATGCGAGAGCCGCTGAGGACAGTGTTGACATAATGATGGCTGACCGTAAATGTAGTCATGTGTGAAAGTGACTGGCAGTGGAGATGGAGCTCAACCTGAGAAGGCCTGCTGTGTTTTAGCACAAGCTTGTTGTTGTGCCATGCGTGTAAAACCGTGCGGAACCCCCACCCCCCACCCCCCGTCACCACGTCACAGAAACTCCACATACCGTGAAGTGCACCATTACCTGGCAGCGGGTAGCTTCATGAGCTGTGTGAACTCATTTATTAGAGTAATAATTTCATTCACAATTTTAGGGTTGTTTTTTTTTTTGTTTGTGAAAGGAGAGAAATTGGAGGGCCATCTGTTCAATGGGGTTTCACTCTCCTCTGAATCAGTTTTGCGTTGTACCATTTGTGCTTTCCAGAAAAAGAATTCTGCAATCCATGACCCATAGTACGTAGTTGTTTGGTTGTTCGTTTTTAAAGAAACGCCTCTATAAATGATGTTATAACTTTAAAAAAAGAGTTTGTCCCAATTGCTTGAGACTTGTAAATTGATGGAACTTGAAAAGACAAGTTGAGATAATTCTGTGGGAAAAGTTTATTTTGTTTTGGATCATTACAGAAGTACCTCAACTGGTCTTGTCATGTTCCATCAACCTAAAATTCCCAGAGAATCAGGAGCCCTAAGTTTTTCAAATACTTAACTAACAGCTGTTAATGTTACAGTGCATTCAGTCAGGAGTCGACAGAATTAACGACAGTAATTTGGCCAATAAATGGCCGACTTTTATAAAGTGAGTTTGAATCAGTGACTCACCAGGAGTCTGGTGTTGGAACTGTGGCCGCACCAGTGGGGTGACCTTGTAGTCGTGGTTATGCTGCCAGTTCGATCCCCACTCCCCCCTGAGCTGGTGTCAGTGCCTTCAAGCCAGTTACCGAACCTCTAATTGACTGACTGATGAATAGGTTGGCTCATTTCCACAGTCGCTGGGTTAATGGATCAATGGGTCAATGAGGCAACATTGTAAAGCACTTCCTGATGAAGTCACCATGGCAGGAAAGTTCATTTACCATCTGAGATTATGATGGCAGATGAGTTCAGAGC
The DNA here is from genome assembly GCF_037954235.1 of Aulostomus chinensis. Classification (NCBI taxonomy): domain Eukaryota; kingdom Metazoa; phylum Chordata; class Actinopteri; order Syngnathiformes; family Aulostomidae; genus Aulostomus; species Aulostomus chinensis. The sequence continues at coordinate 13,468,311 of NC_141327.1, read as the reverse complement.
ATTTAAATGTATAGTTGTCGTAACCCATGTCGGAGTGAAACCAGATAAACTAAGACAGCAAAGAGATGGTGAAGTTTTAAAATTAAAAAAAATAAACCCGGAATTAGTGTATGATTAGCTCTTAATTTTACTGCAAAAAGAACATATGATCAGTTTAATAGAGGAAATGCTAGCTTGGTTTATTTGGACAATAATATTCTATTAAATATCAGAATAACAGGCCAGACATTATTATGATACGTTACAAACATTATTGAGAAGTCTCGTGTATAAACAGTTCAATCAGAATAGATGCGTCAGCCTGGAAGGAATTCTCAGTCAGATTGAGGAGAGTAATAACCATATAATAACCATAATCCGTTAAATGGCAGAATGTTAAGCAAGTAAAAAGTTCAGTTGGAATCTTGAAATAGATTTTATTCAGATTGAAGAAGTTGATTATGACAACAGTACATATCCTGACTCCGGTTCTCTCGTTTTCTTCTCGTATTAGATAAAATCTACTTTAAAAAAAACAAAAACAAAAAACAATTTTTTTTTAGCCAGAAATGTAGTCAGGGCAGGAGAAGTAAATATAAAAATAGATCAAAATAAACAACAACAAATATTATGATCCCCATAATCTGACCAGGCGCTCTTCAGCGTGTTAGCAGATCAACAAACTTCACAAGTTAATTATCCTTACAGGGAGGAGTCGCTAAATAATGAAATAGATGTGAAAAATTATCAGCGGATGTCACAGTTCATGTCTGGAGGTATTAGCTGAAAACTGTACAAGAAATAAAAGGTTCCTTTGCTTGTTGTCATTGTTCCATTAGCAAACCGAATTATTCCCTAGGATTTATGAAGAAAGAGATAAACAATAGAAATGAAGACACTGAATCAGAATTGAGGACATTGCAGAGATGGAAGGTCATCATAACATTTACCATCTGACACGTGGGGTGAATGCTTCTGTCCACTGTCTTCCTCCCATGATGGAAATGGACTATCAGTATTCACCGCGTCGTCATGCGCGGCGCCACACGTGCACCCAGCTCCCCCTTTTCCTGACACATGGCAGGTTTAAAACCCTTAACAGCTCACCTCCTGCTTTTAAAACTCCCCAAAGCTGCTTTCCTCACCAAGAAAACCACTTTAACGCTTGTGTGTGTGTGTGTGTGTGTGTGTGTGTGTGTGTGTGTGTGTGTGTCTGTGTGTGTGTGTGTGTGTGTGTGTGTGTCTGTGTGTGTGTGTGTGTCTGTGTGTGTCAGCATGCCTATCTCACAGTCAGCAGAATCAGTCTGTAAAATTGGACGGCCAGACAGCTTTCTGCAGTTAATTTAGTCTGCTCGAGGATGACATGAACTGTGTCGCATCGTCTACCTTGTGCAGCCACACACACACACGCACACACATAAAAACACTCACACACACTTACACACTTCAAGTCATGTGTTGAATTTTAAGTGTTGAACAAGAACCTCTTATAATATTTTTGCCAGACACATTTACACACTAGTTACTTTGAGCAAGGTTGATCAAACACAGGAAGACAGACACACACACACACACACACACACACACACACACACACACAAAGACAGACTTCAGTGACTTGCTGATGAGACAGAGTGGGTCAGAACAAACTCACAGGAGGTTCTTCTTTCGGGCCTCCTGCTGCTTCCTGTTGCTTTTTGCTTACTCAGCCGCACATTGAACACACACAGGCAACCCCCCCCCCCCCCCCCCCCCCCCCGAAAAAAGACATCCTTGCTTTTCCATTACTTGGTATCCTTGGAGGAATCCCCAGAAAATACTAAAACTCAAGATGATGATTTCTCTTCAGCAGACACAGAGGAAGAAGAGAACGTCGCACCTCAGTGAACCTCTTATTAGCATTCATCACTAAAACTCAGAGGAACAACTCGCTCTTGCTTGTACAAGAGATACAGGATCATCCCGGTCAGTGGATTGGAAAGGTGAAGCAAACATCGGGATTAGAATATTAGCTTAGAAAACCATGACATAAGTGTACTTCCAGATCATTGCAGCTTAGATGGTGAGAACACTTCTAATTGGAGGGGTGTTTCACTTCGGTAAATACATTATTTTAAATGTTGAATAATGTCACTGGGATTTAGCGATGAACTTCAGTGTATTAGGTCTCTAAACGTTCCGGTAGGATATTTATTTTTTCATTTGCACAACAGTGTTGTTTTGGCTGGTTACATTTTCCGAGTGGAACACAGAACATTCTAAATTTGGAGTCATTTGAAAATATCAAATTACATTCTATTATTATTATATTATGTATCACAGTGAAGTATATGGTGATACTACAGTGGACTTAAATTGAAAAGGCTAATGTTTTGTTTTTTAATGCCTCTCTGCACATCAGTGTTAGCATTAGCGCTGTCTCTGCAAGTTCCTCCAGACATGGACTGCACTGGACAATTATGCTCCTGTCCTCATAAGTAATGTAATGCAGTTATTGAAAACTATAGGGGATTTTTTTTCTTCTGGTGAAAAGGAGTGTTGAGGCAATGTTTGAATTCGTATTTTTTGTCGTTTTACATTTTAAAATCAGTCGCTCTTCTTTTCAGTTGCATGAGAAAGAACAGGAACCCCTTTGTCTGAAGTTTAAAGATTTTGATCTTTCATTGGCAAGAGGATGACTTGATAATGACTGACTTTTCATTTCTGGGTGAACTACCCTGGTAAACACAGTCCTTATCAATGTAGACAAGTTCTTTAGTTTTTCTTCGTTTTTTTTGGGAGACGTGAATTTGAGTTTTGAGACGGTTCGCTCTTTCTGCTTGTCTGGCTCTAAAAACGATGGACAATCAGCTTATTTCCCAAAAAGCTGTCATGAGTGAGTAAGCGGGGATTGTCCCCGCTCTCAAGCCTTAGGACCAGCTTTGGTCATCGCTCATATTTGTTAAGACTGTTGAGAGATGTAAATGAGTTCAACTGCAGACTAAATTAACAAAATTAAAATACTGTGGGGCTGAAGACTTAACAAAGAACACATGGGGGCAGAAAGGGGAAGCGAGCAGGACGGTGACGAAAGGACTCCACACAGACGAGTCCAAACCTGAAAATCTCGAGCAGTCCGACAAGACGGTAACAGCTGCCGCTGAATCTAATCCGATAACTCTCAATGTGCGAATCCTACAACGTGACATCAGTAAAGCACACTGAGAGTCTTTATTTCCCAACCTGACAGTGCCTTAGCTGACAGCTTATAACAAGATAACAAGTCTTTATAGTCAGACACTTTCAATCAACCTGAAGAAACTGTTTTTTGTTGTTGTTGTTTGTTTTTTTGTTTTTTTTTTCAAATGCAACAGGCAAAATTCTCTCAGGATTTCTTGAAATACGATTTTATGTCTTGAAAAACAAGTGTCACTATTTTAATGAGGTACTTCGGTTTCATATTGAGATACTTTGACAACAAATTTGACAAATAAAGACAGGATTTTCTTTTGTCTTTTTGGATTGTTGGCTTAATATAAAAACGACTCCCCCAGGAAGTGCCTTAATTTAAAAAAGTATATACCCAAATACTCTCCAAGGGCTCTTTTTTGCAAGAGAAAATCCGACTGCATGTTTTGGCCTTAGGCAGTTCATCACATTTTTATTGCTTTCTCTCTCTCTCTTCCTTCCCTCCATCCCTTCTCTTCATCCCCATCCTCTCCGTCGCGGTCATCTCATTAATGTGAGTGAGAACCTTTCATCTTTGTCTTCTGAATGGCTAACTATAAAGATGATGAGTGAACTTGGATTTTTGAAACCGTAACCTTTCACCCGCAGAGGTGATGAGGCTCCAGCGGCAGAGGCTCTACGGCAGGGGTAGGGAACCATGTGCCATGGAGGGCCGTGTGTGTGCAGGTTTTCCTTCCAACCAAACACTTTAACAGGTGATTCCACTGATTAACACTCCTTCAGCCACAGAAGAATGTTAATCAGTGGAATCACCTGTTAAAGTGTTTGGTTGGAAGGAAAACCTGCATACACACGGCCCTCCATGGCACATGGTTCTCTTACCCCTGCTGTACGGTGTCAAAGCATCAGCCTTTGGAGGATCGACCCTGGGATTATCATTAGGAAAGGAACGGCTGTTCAAATGTAATCTGCTTCGCTGTGCAGAGTTTAAAAACATAAGATGCTGACCCCAAATATCTCAGATCTTATAGTCACGAACCAATTTCCACTAGTAGTTGTTTTTTAAGAGATTGACAGTTCCCCCGAGCCTTAAAAACACATTATCTCACCACTCACTAGTCATAAAACTGAATGAGCAAAGGGAGACTCTCAAACACAGCTAAAAAAGAATGACAGGGGAGAATGAAAGCTCTCAGTGAACCAAACCATTAAAACTTCAGGTGTGAATGAAATGAAAATGGTGAGCACTTCCCTTACGTTGAGAGGGAAACTTGACTCATCAGCTGGCGCACACAAAGAGATAGCTTTTGTAATCCAGTGTCCCTTTAGTGAAACTCTTGTGTGGTGGCTTATTCCAGCATCTCCTCACACAGTAACGCTGAAAAGAAGACGGTTTACACTCTGTAGTAGCAGCTCCCATGCCTCGATTAGTGTGCACAAGAAGAGGGAAAGCATTATCAGGCCAAAATCAAATCCAAAACGCTTCGCAAATCAGAAAACAACAATCTCAATGGAGAACGCAAAATCCCCAAAAATACCTAACAAATGCAAAAGCCATTGACGCAAGGGACCGACCAAGATCAGAACGTGCAGAATATACCGGGCTATGTATACAGTATTTCTCTACGTGTGCATGGAATCCCCAGACAGCGAGAGAATCTCTAAAATGGATTCACTCATTGAGAACCACTGAAGTGCTTTAAGCATGGGGGGGGGGTGTCAGCATTTCCTGTGCCGAAATCTACAAACCATCTTTTTTGAGGGGGTTATTTTGTCTTTAATTATTCCGAAGAATGAAGGGGGGGGGGGGGGGGGACGCCTTCCGTGACGAGTAAGTTCAGATAATTTATCACATCTGAACGTTTTGAGGCATGTGGAAGAGACTGAGTTGTGCCAGCACAGTAAATGTGTGTGAGGGGAAAAAAATGATGATGTGTGTCTGTGGAAGCAGTTACAAAGTGTACAGTGACAAAGAGGGCTGACTGAGATGAAACAGCCCTGAGAAGGAAAGTGGCTGACCCTGAAAAGAGACTGCTGTGGTACTTTTGCTCAACTGGGATGAGACACATGTTCAGCCCTTTATTGTCACCAGGGCAGGTGACAATGATATGGTTCGGTAGACAAGACTGGCCAGGAGAACAGACAGTTAGTTTAATAGCACGACGAAGAGGAGGGGCCACCAGATCAGGTGCATGACAAGGTGCAGGAGCAATGGCAGCTCTTGGGGGAGGAACCATGGAATTTCTACCCCCCCCCCCCCCCCCCAAAAAAAATCAGCATATCTATCTGCCCTCACTTCAACCCCCTGGAGTTCTGGAAAAATGTTCCAAGAAATCCAGTGGGGGAAAATGGGAGCATCCAGCAGCTGACATCAGATCTGAGGAGGAAACAGGCCAGGTGAAGCCAGCTGTTATTGACTATTACACCATCAGTGGCATGGTGAGAGCCGAGGCTGCTCCTTCAGTGTCATTACCGCTCATCACCAGAGCCGCACGGCACACAACCAGCAGGAAGCCCACAGAGAGAATGCAATACTTGGCAAGCATCGCACCAGCGAGTAGAGACCCAACAGCATGATGAAGCACACTGCTGGACCTCATCATCTTCTCATTGACTGCTGACTCTGAAGGAAAAAACAGGAGCAGAGCTGTGGTCACAGAGCCTGCATACACATGAATCCTGCAGAGAGACAGCAAATACAACTCAGGGTGTATTTGAAAGAGATTCTGCAGGACAGTGTAAAGAGGACTTTCTGTCAAACTCTATTAATCTTTATATTTATTTCCAATGTTCCGTGTGTGTGTGTGTGTGTGTGTGTGTGTGGTTGTAGTGGTGGTGGTGGTGGGGGGGAGGGGGGGCATCACAGCCTTACATGTTTATGATCCGACTGTCATATTGACTTTTCATTTCTCAAAGTGCCTGCTGCCGCTGCTGATGAATGCTCTTTCTCTTCAAGCCAGGAAAGCTACGGGTAACACTCATTACCCTTTTGTGTGTGTGTTTGTATGTGTGTGCGTGTATCTCTTATGATATGGGGACAGGTTTCACTCGTACCTGGACTAAGACCAACCTCCATCCTCTCTCCAACCTTTTCAGAGCAGCTCCCAACATTCAGTCTCTCCTTCTCTCCCTTTTTCCTCCCGCAACTGAACACAGCACTCTCGCTCCACTTCCTTGTCCTTCTCTACGCTTTTCCTTGTCCTTCTATTACCACTGTTCCCTTCCTCCATGTCCTCACTCTTTCACGTCATTTCTACCTGTCACACAACCTTTTTTTTAAATCATGCATTGCCCTCATGTTTTGTCTCAACCTGAATGAATTTTCCACCGTCCTTGTTACCTTCCTCTAAACATGGGCCTGCATTTATCACTTCATTATCTTTACCCTCTTACACTAATTATGTTCTCTTTTATCTAGGTGGAATTACTCACCCTCATTTCTCTGGCATTCAACTCATGTTACTCAAAAATTGGGGTGGGAAAAGCACAGAATTTAGGGGGCTGAAATGCGAAGGCTGTAAAGACTAGTAGATAGTAGATGGTTGACGATTTGCGGTTAATGCAGGATGTCTTTCCTAAGAGTATTTGGAGGAATTTCATGTCCTTTTCCGAATTATTACATTTAAAAGAATGTGGTCATGTTTTGCTTTCACTCATTCTCAGAAACATGCTGCTGCTGTAGCAGTTTAACAGCTGAATGTTGGTGAAAATTGGTCTCTGATTAGTACGCAGAGAGCAAAGCCTCGCATAAAATTCAGTTGTTCCATTACACACAGTCTAATTATAAATCTACATCTTTGCAAATCCCCCCTCTGAGAAACAAATGATATACATAACAATCGTGTTCCTCAGTGATCACATTTCCAGCCAGAGTGAGGTCTTACTGGCTTGATTTGGCTGGCTGAGAAACACAAAGCTACCGCTGTAAGTAGTCTGAATCATTGTGTCGCTCCCTCGTCCAATCAGCGTCGCTCACACAGCGCATCTTCCTCATTTTAGGCTCCCGTCCTCTGATCAAATCAATGGTTTTAATGAGCCATTGAAATATATATAGCTCTGGGCATTAATGAATGGAAATACACATTATAAGCCATGAAAGGGCCAATAAAGGTATGGACATACTGCCATACTTGTGATTGACCCTGTTTTAAATCGCACTTTAAATTCATGAAGGGTAATCATCTGCACACAGTTTTGGCTGCAGTATGTCAAGTACTTTTTTCATCAGTTGTTCATATGTGTATTAATGGATGTTACATTTGTATGAAGTCATCCTTCTGCAGCACTGAGGTATAGGCTTGAAACAATAATAAAATCACTTCAAGCATGAAACTGCCGTCCTCCTCTCTGGCTTTGCAGGTACATGCTGTGCATTAAAGGAGCTTCAAAATTGGTTGCTTTGTTTTTTGTCTGTCTTAAAAAGACTTCCCTGGTAGCATCGTCTGTGGTTCAGCCATGACTCAGTCAGAACCGAATCTGTTCTGTGTGCAGGTGTGTTGCTATAAAGCCTGAAACACACTAGAGATGTGTGTGACATGTAACAGGAGCACATTCCTTACAGTTAATAATTTCGGTGAAGGTTCTCAGTCATCAAGGTCATGGTAGTCAGTTTGAAACTGAAGAAGCCTCTTGGATGGCGCATCGGTTAAGTGCATAACTCATTGGCCAAGGCAGCGCAGAGAACTGGTGGTGGATTCCGGCCCAGGGTCCTATTCCACATGTGATCGTTCCTCTCCCTCCCCTTTCCTGTGATTTCTTCAGTGTAACGATCTGATAAAAAGACCAAAAAATAATCTGTAAAAAAACAAACAAGCCTCTTGGATAAGAAGTGAAACGTCTTCTATACCAAAAGAAGTCCATTTGCCTACGCCTAACTCTTAGACAGTCAATAGTCATTGTATGCAGTCAGAGCAGCTTCACCGACTCATCAGGAGACACACCGTATAATATCACAATTTTCAACCTCAAATTACCAATTTTAACTATTTTCTATCTTTAAAAAAAATTGCCAGAAAACTGTGCCCGGTGTGACTGCTGTAAAAAATGGCTGCTACTGTCTGTGCCACTGGTGTAGAACGCGGCGCACATCCTCACTGTGTATCAGCTTCAGTTCTCCGAGCATGGTGGAAAGAGAACCCATGGAATGACATTTGTGCGTGTTGTGTTGTTGGCTTGTAGTCCTGCTCACTCCACCTCTCTTATAATCCAGACTGGTGACGGACGGACAGAAGAACATCAGGTGATTCTACGTAGGGCCATTACTTAAGTTACAGCCACCTGAATGTGATGATTGTGTTTAAATGCAATGTTACAGTCCAAAACAATCACAGTAAAATCCCGGATTGGCTGGAGAGGTGTGGCTTGACTCTCAGTGCACACACAGACCAGACAGCTGGGGGAGGGGGGGTGCATTGAGGAGAAGGTCAATGAATTTCATCAAAAAATAATATTGGGTAATTATAGCCAACCGAAACGCTTTTTTTTTTTTTTTGTCTTCATAAAAAGACATTAAAATATGGTAAAACTATTCTGCGTTTACATCGCTCATAAAAGCACTCTCACCTTCAAGCAATAAGAAGAACTTTATTTGTGTTTACAAGCTTGGATTGTTTATAGGTAGGACAGCAGGAAATACGCTCTTTATTGCTTGCTATAAAGCACGGATGTACCACTGGTCTTTCGTATCTTACAGCTTTACATCAGCACAAAATCCCCTTGTGGGAACTGAGAAAGATAGTTTTTATAATGCCATTGCTGTCTGTTCAGTTCATATACATTTGCAACCAGTCGCAAAAAACAAAACAAAAACTTATTCCCCAGTAGCCTTTCATTAAAGTTTGTTGGTGTCCCTTAGATAGGAAAATGTCTAGTTGTGTTATATTATATCAAGGTCAAAGTGACTGGCAGAAGCGCATAGAATTTCCCCACATCACGGATGGAAGATGAGGAACTTTTTTCTGTTCTGAATTTATGAATTATGCCGAGGGTGGCATTGGTCAGAGGTAGAGTAGCCGTCTAACGTCGCTGGTTTGATCCTCACTTCCCACGATGACCATGTCCACGTATCCTTGAGCAAGATACTGAACCCCTATTTGCTCCTGATGGCCCTGCGACGGACTGGCGACTTGTCCAGGGTGAACCCCGCCTCTCACCCAGTGTTAGCTGCGATAGGCTCCAGCATCCCCTCCACCCCGCAAGTCTTAATGGAAAAGCAGTATAGAGAATAGATGGATGGAATAATGTCGAGTGTATCATGGTTGAAGACTCAGACCAAGATTTCTATGAAGATTTGTTCAAAGCAGAAACTAAAAGAAGGATGTTACTTTTAACTCAAGGGCACAAGCTGCTGAACTAAGGTACAGTACTGAGGTGAAGTATAGGTTGGTTGGTATGTAAGGAAGGTGTTGCAACTGGTTTTTACCATGTATGGTCAGCAGGACTTTGGGTCCCGGCTCAGGCATGGGATCTTTCTGTGTGGAGTCTGCATGTTCTCCCTGTTCCTGTGTGGGTTCTCTCTGGTACTCCAGCTTCCTCCCACAGTCCAAAGACATCAAGAGAGGACGAGGCTGATTGATACTCTAAATTGACCGTAGGTGTGACTGTGAGTGTGAATGGTTGTCTGTCTCTATGTGTTGGCCCTGTGATGGACTGGTGACCTGTACAGGGTGAACCCTGCCTCTCACCCGTTGACGCTGGGATAGGCTCCAGCCCCCCCGCGACCCTTAATGTAGGAATAAGCGGAAGACAATGGATGGGATGGATGGATGGTCAGCAGGACCTCTTCTTTTGAAAATACATATTTACGATGTTTAAGTTAACATGCCATGGAGGGATGGATACAGTGGTATATCGTCGGGCCTCTTACAGCATAGCAGCCGGAGGTTCAAATCTGGCCACAAGAATCTCTCTATGGATGCTCAAGAGCAGTGACACTGCAGTAAACCTTTTATATGCAACCAAGACTGTCAGCGGCAGTTTCTTCATCATCTTCACATCATCACCATGTAAGAGACATCAGTACCGCTATTACTAATGCTTCAAATAGTTGTTTGGGAGAAATTAGGATGATGCAGAGTGCCGTTGTACAACCGTCTGATCTGCTCTTCTACCATTTCATCTTCCCTCCATTCCACAGCCGTGACTCTAGAGATCAGGGTGATGAATTCAGATGACAAACAGCACTCATTTATCTCCCACCTCTGCCTCCCTCCCTCCATTCCTCACTATATTAATGACTGTAATCAACTCTAAATAAATAACTTGTGTCCATCAGTGCATGGGTCTCATCCTCCCACCTGTGGCAAATTCAAATATTCAAATGTTGAATTAGGATAAGTGCTTTGCTCCCTTCCCTTGCTTTTCACATTTGTTCCCTCGCTTATCTTTGTCTGTGTCTTTTCTAAGAAATACCTGGAAGAGACTTGCTGTGGCAGAGGGCTTGTTTCTCTCTTTGACTGTTAGAAACACTTCAAACGCTGTGGTGACCCTCTTGTTTCCTGCTGTTGCATCATGAGGGTGTTGCATGCTGTTTACTCTCCGAGTGCCAAAATAATACTCACTGTTTTTTATCTCCATATTCATTCTCTTTCCTTGAATGTGGCCTTGTTGTACATATCTCTAAAAGTTCAAGTGGATTTCTTTCAACTCTTAATTTTGCAACAAGTTGCCTCATGTGTACGCCACTACTAACTGCAGCCTGAATCATGAGAGTTAAACCATGTAAGCCTCTTTAAGGCAGGATCATTACAAGCCTGTTATTCTCTACCAAATGTAGTTGGACGTGTGTGGCCAAAACATGTGCATGGTCATAGCCTCAGCGTTTGAAAATGACAGCAGAAACGTCTTAAAATAACACGATGGGTTTTAATTTGAGGTCCACGTGACAAAAAGTTGCAGACATCACTGGCACAGTTAACAGGATTGCATTTCATCCGTGTATGCTGGTGGCGGCGTCCCAATCACGTGTCGTTATTTGGGTCAGAAATTGGAGGCACTGGAAGACGACCACCAAAACAATTTAAGTAATCAACAGTGTGAGATTTGAGCTGCTTTTAACTCTCATGTATTACCTGCCTTGCATGATCACCTGTATCACACCTTTTCTGAGCACGACAAAGATACAGGACAAAGATAACCCCCACCCCACCACCGCCATTTCGTTCAGCCGTTTTGATAAAAACAGGCTCAGCTCTCTGTCTCCTCTTTTCGCTGAACCAGGATGGTTGAATGAAAAGGTGGACAAGTGTGGGCACTGTCGTCATAAATACTATAAGCTTAATTTATTTAAATTCCCCCTCACAGAGGTTCTTCATTTATTCCCAACAGACAACACTGAAATAAAAAAGCCTGTGATGGTAGATATACACGTTTTCTGAGCAAAATCAAAGCAGCAAAATCAAAGCTCCGGCTCTAAACAGGACCAGAGGAACTTTATATCAAAGGGGATAAAACTGTACAGTTGTGCTCTTCTTTAGTACATCGCACCATTCCAGGTAGAAAACCAGGTATATATTACATATCCACGTCGGGGTTGCTTACAATAACATGGACTGTGATTTTTTTTGTTCATGAAACTGATATTAAGTACATGTTTGAATCGTATCATCTCCTTTACTGCCTCTGGACCCTGACACTCATCTGGTTATTTAAACGTAAAATCATTTCAAATGAAGCATTAAACATTCTCCAGTTATTCAATTTCATTTGGCAGACGCTTTTGTCCAAAGCGACGTACAGCACAAGCAAGAATTTAGACTGGAGGGAAAGCCTTAATCAGTGCAACAAAGTGCTTCAAGTTTGATTGGCCTGAGGTGTTGCCATCTAGAGGCAGAAGAAGTAGCAGGGTTTTTTTCTTGAGTAATATGATTTAACCACAACCAATTATTCAACATCAACAATATCTTTCAACATTCAACACATTCAATACTCCGCATTGTCAGGGCTGAGTATTCACTAAGAGCTGGATCTTAAACATTCTGGCTCATTCTACCCCTGAGGACAAAGAGGAGAAGGGTCAGATTTAAGTGCCTCGGTGTTCCCTGAACAGTTGAGTTTCCAAACGTCTCTTAAAAGTAGAAAGGGACTCAGCGGAACATTAACATAGAACACATTAACTTAGAGATAAAATGCTGCTGCGACAGCAACACATTTTATGCTTGCAATGGCAATTCAGTTCAAATTTAAGTGGATAATTTTTTGTTTTGTTTTGTTTACTTGCTATGGGACAAGAGGGCTCACTCCTGCTATATCAAAATTCAAAGGGAACTTAAGTGGAAGGAAAATGTTAGTGAAAGATAAAGTGCTAATATAGAAAGACACGCACCCAAGCATCCAGTCAGTGGGAATGGGCCTTTAATATTTACTCAAAAGTAGATCAGGAAACATTACTAGACATTTGATTAAATATGTCCACACATTTGCTGTGTGTTGCATAATTTGGTTTTGTACAAATCCCCCATAGGAACATTTTCTCATGCAAAACACTGAAAAGAGCCCACTGGGCTTTTGAATATTCATTAAATTTGACATTCTAGACAGAAGGGGAACTGACAAGCATATCAGCCTGACGTACTCTACAGAATGCTCATCTTAATCCACCGATAATCTCTGCCGTGTTTGAATTACTAATCAGGAAAGTTTTAGTGGGTAAAAAGCAACGTTACCATAGGTTAATAGGAGCTTTCACTATTTACACACACACACACACACACACACATATACACACACACACACACACACACACACTATATTGCTCTCACATTTTATCTTCAGACATGCTGCATGGTCGCTTGTTTGTTTTTGTACATAGGGGGTTTTGGTGGTGTATGTGCCATGTGGATGCATGATAGTTAATAAAACACATGAGTAATTTGCATACATGAATGTGAACTTGTCTTTTGTAATCAGATCACTAGGAGGGACAGTTATTTGGCTTGTGTATTAGTGTGAGTGTGTGTCGGGTTGATGATGGTTGGAGCATAGCCAATGAGAGGCTTAATGCCAGTGCAATCCAAGGGTGTGTTTGCAGCTATGGTTAAGTTGACAGGTTTTTAAAAACACTTTTTTTTCAAAGTTTCTTTACAAAGACATGGAGTTTCGCCTGCTTGGTTTGTAGAGCCTGATTTAGTTGAGTCATGGAGTTTTAAGTGTGTTCATGTGCGTTTTCAAGACCTAAGAGTGTGTGTGTGTGTGTGGGGGGGGGGGGGGGGGGTGTACTGATGGAGCCTAGCAGTTGTATCGGCATCTGTATGTGTCAAAAACTGACTATAACATTACTTAATTGAATAATATTTCAATCATACTACAATTAACGTATGTATCACTTAAGTACTTTAAAACAAAATCTGCATTTAGATTTCAAGTACATAACAGAGCTTTTTATAATAAAGAGCAGAGCAGCTTGTGTGCTCTCCTCGGTTCACTTTATGTCACATCTTACCAGTCTCAACCATTTTTATATAAAAAAAAAAGTGTGACGGAATTTTGTGTGATGAAGGAATCCGTCGAACACAAGAAACAGGCTGGAGACTCAGAGATGCTTTACACTGGACTCTTTACTGGACGTCCATGACAGATGTTCATGAGTTCAGCTCCCCAGAACATCTGTGCCGACCCTGCAGACAGTTACACTAGTAATGTTGAGCACTACCGGTAATACCGAACTAGAACATCCTGCACAGATGTGACCTTCACGTAGTCTAAACACAGCTACGCATATCGACAGCGCTGGCGCCATGATTGTCAGCTTTGCTATCAGTAAGTGCTCTGATTACAAATTTATGGTTATGAAAGAATTATGAAAGGCACCACAGGTTCACTCCCCGGCTCAGGTCAAGGCTCTGGAGTCAGACCAGCTTTTAACCTTACAGACTAACTATGACGCCGAGCTACAAAAGAGCTAAAACAGAGGGTACCAGCTAAAATTCCTAATCAGAAAGAAAATCTCATCATCGTGGAATCTTGGAGCATTTAGTAAATGTGCCCTCACTTCAGATATGAGCAGATATTATTACTCAAAGCATTATTTTTTTTTCTCGTAGCGGGACTTGACATCGCTGCTTTAATAATCAACGCTGAGACATTGTGAATGAACATTTAAGAGTCCGGCCATACTTGATTCAGAGTTGTATTTAAGTCTTCCACTTTTTCCTTTCACCCTTCTGTTGTTCACTCGTCTGTCCATCTCTTCTCTTCTCTTCTCTCTCTGCAACATGGACAAAAAATGCAAATATATGATTAGCTGAGTAGCATCATGTTGGGGATCCACCATATTGTTCTGGGAGTTTTCTAGCTCACTAAACCATTGCTGAAAATGCTAGAAAAGCTGCACTGTTCAAAGCAGAAATGCTCCATGGAAATGTGATAATTCCCAACAATTTATTTGTTTCGGCGTGAATCTGAACAGGAGCCTGCACTCGGATCATAGGCGTATTAACTGTAGCATGTCAATCAAACAAATACATGAATTAATAAAATCTGTTGCATAAAAATCTCTACGTTTCACTAAAATCCTGATTTTCTTGAAAGAATAACAGCTGCGAATAACCTAAAGTCTCCCTGTTAGTGGCAACATTAACTGGTCTGGATGCTCTCCACATGTGGCCATGACACTACCAAAAGCACGCTGACACTCACTTATATTTACCCACCGGAGCCCATCAGTTGATGGAGATGAAAATACGTACACAATCATCTGTCACTAACCCTCTGTTATTGACGTGCTGCATGTCCACGTCTGTTTCTCATGAAAGCAGAAAATTCTCCATTTAATTGTCCACTTGCCATACAAATCATTAGTCCTCATCTCTGGATTATAAAGGCTTAGCGATGATTAAATTGTGATCATTTTGATTCTACTTGTGCACACCTGTAAGAGGGCGAGAGGTGATCAGATATGTTGAACAGTTTATGTCACTCATTCCTGGACAGAAAATAAAGAAAGATAGAAAGCACATTCTGTTCTTTGATGGATCATTTCAGGTCATATATTGTGCTTGTGTTGTACAAGGTATAAGTGATGCGTCTGCTGAATGGTGCAAAAGTCCCTCTGACCTTTAAGCTGTTGAATGACTCAAGGATCTGAGGCTGCGCTTCAATTCATAAATGGTGAAATGAGATGTAGCCATGGGCGAGACTCAGCCAAGCATTGAAAGCAGTTCAGAAAATCTTATAAACAGTCATAAAATCAACATTTAAGCTGTGAAAGGACATTAACGTTAGTTATATAACCTCATCTTTTAGTAAAACCCCCTAATTCCGCATATTCCCGGAACTCTGACCTCAGGAAAACTATGGAGTGATTTAGATTATACAAATATGATTGACTTTCTCCACAATGCCAAAGGACACAGAATGCCCCTCTTGTGGTATTCACCCTCATAGGCAGACATGTGTATCACGCTGGCAGGGGGGGGTGCCTAGAAATCCTATTTCCAAGACCAGAAAAAACATTTTGAGTGGCACACAATTCTTCACTCACTCCTACGATCTCTCATAGGGTGAGAGGAGGGCGGGGGGTTGCTGCAAGGGAGGCATAAACACACACCGAAGCTTACTTTAATTACGTATTCGTCCTGACCTGTTTGGGAAAATCTCCCATGCAGTCCTTGTTTACTTGGCTTAGCCACACTCATCTTTGTTTTTCTCCCCCACCAGCGTTCCTTTCACGGTGTCTTCCTGCACCATATCCCTTTATAGCTAAAAGTCCTAATTTAAAGCCTTGAATTAAAAATCCAGGAGAGCAAACCCATATAACTTTATTATGGCCTCAATGCTTTAATGTTCAGTAGTAAAAAAAAAAGTTACACAGGCACCATTTTAACTTCTTCTATTCATTAATCACGCAGTGAGAGATCTAGGAATTCTGTCAGAGGAAGTTTAAAACGTATTTTCTTTCATCTTTTGTTTGAAGGTCTTTCTAAACTAATGGTTGCAGTAACAGAAGTGAACTGACAAGTTGGGATGAAAGGAATGTTTGAGAATCATGATGTCCCGCTGATGTCGACGCAGCATCGAAATAAACATGCAGCAAACCGATTCTGATATGTGTTTGAGTTCCCCTTTTACTACTAATACTCCTCACCACCCTTCATCTCTGGCCTTCTGTAAAAGATACGTTACTTCCACCCCTAATTTTTTTTTTTACATGAATTACACCTTTTACAATCTGTAGTAACAAAATAGTGAATAAAACTGGGTGATATATCTTTTTTCACTCAGCTGTTTCATATTTGTTCAATTGTACTTTGTTGAAGTGTTTCTCTTTTTACTGTCTATGCCTCTGTTCAGTTTTACATTGTGATATTTTAGGCGTACTCAATTTTTGTTTTTTTTTTAAACTGTCCTTATTCCACGTAGTTGTGGGAGCACTACAGATGAAAATTAGCCTCTTCACAACTCCTGGTATATTTGGAGAAATGTTTATTAATATGCACTGTTCCTGAGATATAAAGAGAAGAATGAACTAGGGAAACCAATCCCTGTTGTATGCCTCTGCTGTGTATGGCTGCGTCCGAATTGCCAAGGGGCAACCTACGTCCTACTGCTACGACCTACAGTTACAGCCTACTTCTACAACCTAAACACGGCGGTACCATTCGGAAACCCAAGAGGACTGGTGGTGAAACACAACCTCTGCTGGCAGAGCACAGGTACCGCGATTAGGTAGACAGCACCAACGAAAGCCCCACCTGCTGGCCTGACTGTCGTACTGCACTCCACTGTGAGCGCACCCTTCATTCATTCTCTATTATTAAGCACATTAACGCACCTGTATAGGTGTGCTCACACACGTCGCGTTTGGTGTGAACACACTTTAAGTCATCAACAACGACTATAAATGTTGGTGTTGCATAAGAATGGGACTGTTGGTGGCGCAAACTTGGCTTGCAGGTCCACACGTTTTTAGGGGATGAAGAAGTCCATGGTGCATTGTGGGCCATAGGTTGAACTGTAGGATGCACCTGAACCGACCTACAATGTGGGCGTGTTTAGGCTGGAGTTTAGGTTGCGAAGTAGGTCGCTACTCGCGCCAGTTGTGGTTTCGGACAGCCTACAACCTACTCTGCAACCTACGATCCGACCTACTTGGCAATTTGGACGCAGCGTATGCCTGCCACTGTGACCTTGACCTTTGAACCCCAGAATGTTTTCAATCCAGCCTTGAGTCCAAGTGGACATTTGAAGCAGATTTGAAGAGTATGAGATATTGCAAACAACCCAGAAGTCTAACACCGCATGGAGGCATGAAACTAACCCATCAAAGGGCAGGCACACTCAGAGTCTAATACTGATGGAGAGTATCATGCTCTAACCAGAAGGGCCCTATTGTCATTTTTTGCTCTTCTTTCAATGAAGAAATATGTCAGCTCTGATGTCAAATGTGCTATTGTGGCATCCACGCTAACATGTTTAGCAGCTGCCATTGTTTGCAAATGATCTGCCATTTCTCTTTGCCTTCTACCCAAACTGAGTGTTGATTCGTCCAAACCACTACAACTCACGTTATTGCCTGAAGCCTTGCAAGCTGGATTCTTGCACAATGTGGTCACAGGTCTTATGCAGCCTGCAAAGCCCTTAGGTCTCAGCAGACTGAGAACTCAGCCTACACGCTCCAGCTGGTAGAAAGTTCTGATCTCACACTTTTATTGTAATGCTCCACTTTAGAAGATAAAAAGGTATTCTGAAAGCTGTATTATTACTGAAGGGTCGTGCTGAGATAGGCCCTTGTGACGACAGAGAATATCCTGTCAGGAAGTGATTATTCAAATCAGTAGCGTCAATTAGCATGTGGGCCTAACGAGGAGTCCCCTTGTTAATTGTGACAGCAGAATTACTTTGGTGCGAGAGACTTTGCTGGAGCTAATTAAATGACCAAAAGCCTAAATTATGAGTACCTGCAGTCACTCAGAAGGTGAAGAAAGAGGATCAGATACTTATCATCAGACAAGCAACCACTTGTGATGTTGACATCTAAGTGTATAGTGTGCAGTGATGAGACATTTAACACAATGAAGGTATGTCACATTGTACTCACTTTTTCGTGCGATTTCTGCTTTACTCTTCTCCCTAATGTCAGTGTTAACAGACATTCACAGTGTGACTGCAACTATAATAAGCCTCCTCTGTTTTGTAGTTTGGAGGATTACTGTCTGACACTTCAATTACACATAAACTCAAAGGAAACTTTACAGCAGCATAAATAGAGTACATTTCTTTCTATTTGTATGAACGTAGAACATTTGTTTAAGATCCCCCAGTACAACAATCCTGTAAAATAAAGAGTCTGACAAGGTGGGCACGTGGTTAATGCTGAGTCATTGACGAGCATTTGTGGCCCTTCTAACCTTGGCAGTGTGTCCTGCACGTTAGCGCTAGCTGGTGCCTGTCTGTGTTTTTTGCAGCTATCGGAGCATGTTATACCAATAGCAGAGGCTGTCCGTGAAACAAATCACTCTATTTGGCCAGTTAGCTTCAACAAATCCGTGTACCAGAAAAGAAATGGAAGTGAACCAACTCGTCGAGAAGACGTGTGAAATAGCAGTGGCACTTGTTCTTTTCCAGCATGTTCTTGATTATAAGCAGCCATGTTATGAGATTGAAGTTGCGTTTGTGGTTTATTTTTTATTGGTATCCATTTTTGATTGACAAACACCATCTGCTGGAATAGAGAACTGTTTCCACTCCTGCGGGCACAGAAAGGTCGGCGCTAGTTGACCGTCCGCTTTTCTCTTTGAGGTGTTTTCAAGTGCAGCTCTTACAGATTGTGTGAGCTGACACAGCAAATCGGCCGTTGTCATTGGAACCAGGTCTTGTGACTCTCCCCTAAAAATAACATCTGGTTGTTAAATACTGTTGATTTTTTGGGTGAACACACATATTTAAAGCACAAAAGTACTAATTTGCTCCATGAACTCCGATTCAGTGCAGAAATAACGTGAAAGGTTCAATGTCCGTCTAATCATCGGCGCAGCAGAGAGAGAGAGAGAGTGCCCTTAGATTCTTGTTAAAGTCTGTCTTCATGCTTTGCGGGTGCATTGCTTCCTCCTGCTGGCTATAAGCAACATGCATGTTTATTTGTTCGAGAGCAAGTGAGATCAGAAGTGGTCACTTTAGACATGTGGAGGCGCATGCTAATGCCAGTGTCCCTCATGTGTCATGGATGGCCACTTTCCTTTGATCTTCCCTGTTCACACTTAACTAAGAAGTACATGATGGGAATTAAACACAGATATGCTTCCCTGCACCCTGTGCTACCTTATAGAATAGAGCTGAACAGTGGAAGAGAATTAACTCCACTGTATATCTCCAAATTAATCCACATTCATTTTCATGTCTCTTTTTTTTCTTTCCCTCATTTCCCTCTCACCCTACTTGCCCTGCCTCTATCACCCCTGTCCAGCTGTCTTTTCATGCATTCGTAACACTTCTTCAGTACACATATCTCACTTGCTCTTTCAAACATTTACTGAAGGAATGAGAAGCTTAGGATGGGAGAAACAGACAGCATCGCGACGGCAAGAGAGAGACAGGAAAAAAAAAAGAGCCTAATCCCAGATTGATGGCTGCTAATAAAGTTTGATTGTGACTGACAAGGCACTCTAGATCTCTAATTGATGCTTGTAATAGCCTGGGAGCCAAGACAGTGAAAGGTTGGAGTCGAGGGAGAGAGACATGCACACATCACATTTCAAATCACGAAATGAGGGAACATTGAATGAACCAAATGGAATCTTGACCGCTGTGTGATAATTGGCTAATTTGTCTGGAGATTTTTCAACTATTTTAAGACTTGGCTACCAGGCGTTTCGTCAGCGGCAACACATCAACTATGGTTGAAACCACTGGAACATCAATGTTTTGGCTGCCACAGCAACAAACTAATGACCACTGATGCTGATGCATGCAACTCGTTTGTAAATAATTGATTACTATGATAGTGTAAAAGCCACAAGCGTCCACTAATGGAATCCATTAAAAAAAAAAAAACCTACAACAACATCAATCTGGTTGTTTGGATTGTGTTCTTGCTAAAATCTAAAGCAGGTTAAGGAAATCTTAATTACTCATGTGACAAATATGACTAGCATGCTGAGTGTATGTAGTGGTATCTTGTCTGTGTAGGTTCTCATTCATCCAGGTCATCGTAGATCGAAACGAAGTAAAATCTGGTCAACTGGACGTAAGTTTATCTTGAAGACGTTTCACCTCTCATCCGAGAGGCTTCTTCAGTTCTAGTGAACTATGTGGGAGTGGTCAGCGCTCTTGTGGTGGAAACGACCCTCCCGAGACTCACCTGGCCTCCCCAAACGACAGTCGTTGTGCGGTGTCAGGGAGTTTCAGGGGTGGTCGTTAGGGAGTTTCACCGACCACTCAGATGCTAATGGGCTGTGCTGGCAGCAGCCGTTCCACATGGGTCTTTCAGCTGAGCTCTTTGGGGAAGCTTTGAAAGGACTTGGTTGTAAATAGGTGAAAGGAAATGTCGCAGTCCACCTCCTCTGTTCAAAGATGGTTTCTCTATCTTGACGTGGATGGCTTCTTTAACTCCTCTTTCAAACCATCTGTCCTCTCTGTCGAGGATTTGGACATGGTCGTCCTGGAAGGAGTGGCTTTCCTCCTTGAGGTGGAGGAAAACCGCTGAGTCCTGTCCTCCAGAGTTGGCTCTTCTATGTTGGGCCATGCGCTTGTTGAGGGGCTGTTTGGTTTCCCCTATGTAGAGATCCGTGCAGGCCTCACTGCATCTGACAGCGTATACCAGATTGCTTTTCTGGCTGTGAGTGGTGGGATCTTTGGGGTGAACCAGTCTTTGTCTCAGAGTGTTGTCTGGTTTAAAAGACACAGGGATGCGGTGCTTGTTATAGATTCTCCTTAATTTCTCAGAAACCCCTGCCACATAGGGGATCACTATGTTTTTTCTCCTGCCTTCTTCATCTTCCCTCCTCCTGGAGCTCTCCTCCTTTCTGGACCTGGAAGAGGATTTTACAAAGGTCCAGTCTGGGAAGCCACAAGTTTTAAGTGCTCTTTTCAGATGCTGCTGTTCTTTTTTCCAGCCTTGGACGCTGGTGGGGATGGTCTCCGCTCGGTGTTGCAGCGTCCTAATGACACCTAACTTGTGCTCCAGAGGATGGTGAGAGTCAAAAAGCAAGTATTGGTCAGTGTGGGTGGGTTTCCTGTACACATCCACCCTCAGGCTCCTGTCCTCTTGAAAGTAGACGTCGCAGTCCAAAAAGGGCAGATGGTTGTCTTTCACATCCTCTCTGGTGAACTTGATGTTGTCGTCTACCGAGTTGATGTGTGCTATAAACGGTTGTACCTCCTGAACCTTGATCTTCACCCAGGTGTCATCAACGTATCGGAACCAGTGGGTGGGGGAGGGTCCACTGAAGGAAGTCAGGGCCCTCTGTTCCACCTCTTCCATGTATAGGTTAGCCACGATAGGAGATACGGGAGAACCCATGGCACAGCCGTGTTTTTGCCTGAAAAACTTCCCTCTGTACTGGAAGTAAGTTGTGTTCAGGTAAAGGTCCAGAAGTTGGCAGATTTGGTCCGGATTGAGGTTGGTCCTGTTGCTGAGGGTGTTGTCCAGCTGTAGGCGTTTCCTCACTGTTTCCACAGCCTCCACGGTAGGGACGCAGGTGAACAAGGAGGTCACATCGTAGGACACCATGGTCTCATCTGGGTCCAGCTTGAGTTCTCTAACCTTGTTCATGAAGTCCATGGAATTCTGGACGTGGTGGGGGGTTTTCCCTACCAAGGGGGCTAAGATGGTGGCGACGTGTTTGGCGATGTTGTACGTCACGGAGTTTATGCTGCTGACAATGGGTCGGAGCGGGGCACCTTCCTTCTGGATTTTGGGGAGGCCGTAAATCCGTGGAACTGCGTCTCCGGGGTACAGGCGGTGATACTCCAAGCGGTTGATGATTTCCCCCTTTTGCAGCTTCTGTAGGTGTTCCACCACTTTCTTCTTATAGCTGCTACACCTGCTATACCACATAGGTTTATAAGCTGGAGTTTCCACAATCTTCACTAGAACTGAAGAAGCCTCTCGGATGAGAGGTGAAACGTCTTCAAGATAAACTTACGTCCAGTTGACCAGATTTTACTTCGCTTAGATGTAGTGGTATCTTTTATTGTTTGGGGTTTCTTCTGAGCATGAGCACAACTGTCAAGTACATTATTTCAACTTGAGTTCTCCAGGGACGACTTGAACTGCAATAGAACCGCTCATCAGCAAATTTATTGGGTGCGTGTATATGCTGATGAAGACAAATTGCTTCGCAACCTTTTTCTCCAGTTTAGGAGTATTGAGTTAGCTTTTTCCCTGCTGACATAGAAGATCTACTCTATTTCCTTTAAAACAGAGTAAATTCCTTCATTGTTTCTGTACTTCATTTTCATGTATCTGCTTGGTAACCAATATGTAAGGATTCTTAACATTATTAGAACGAGTATAGTCTCATGTGACATTGGCAGGTGACTTATTAAATTGTGATAACTTCCAAACTTCCTTTGTCACATCCCTCATTTCTCTAAGACAGTGGTTCTCAAAAAAATGGCTCTCCAAGTACCACTGTTGTCACGGAGGTTGGCACAGTACAAGGCTTCCCAGGCTCTTCCTCAGTCCACCAGAACAGTGATGACTACTTCAATCCTTGTGCCTCACTGTTTAGCATTATTTTCTTGCCAACATTAGCAGGAGCAGGTTCAGCTGTGCACGTGTGATTTGAACAAACGTGAGCACAAAAATACTCAAAGAAATACAAAACTTATGATGAAATGACACGTTTGCATTCAAAAGTGTTTACTTTTCTGATTTGCTTTCATTGTTTTTAATGCCTCATTTTCAAAACAACAAAAAAATAGTTCTGGGATTCCTCCAACCACTTAAAGGAGCTTGCAGACAGCTAGTGTTGGTGCAGTAGGTAGCCCACAGTTTGAGAACCTCTACTTGAAGACATGTAGGTTAAGTTAATATTCCTGCCAGTGTTCCTAAACAAGGTAGAAAAATAGAGTAGGCTAGAATGTCTTTATTGTGACTGTACCGGTATGACAACATTAAAAAGGCTTGTGAAAGTGCAAAACTTTGAAAAACTGGAGATCTGGAGTTGGTCCCTGAGCACGGCTCCCTGTTCTTTAGTCAATGCTTTTAGTGTCAAATCTTGTTGTATCTATATACATTTACAATCAGATTATATCCTCCTCCTCTCAGAATTAAGGGTTTTTGTCCTAAAATCACAAAGTTGTAAGTCTGAAGTTAAATTGAATTGCGATGAACTTCACACACAGAAAATTGTTCTAAAAAGCATCATTCACAGCTTCTTCAATGGAGCTTTACGTGACATCTCATTCCTGATAATCATCGCAGCTCAGGTGCCATTAGTCGCCAGGCTATAATGTCTAACGGTCCCGCAAACATCTCATATGTCTACTGATGCTGCACCGGTGTCACAACATTACAAAAATTGGATGCTGCGGTTCAGAGGTCAAATTCCTCTGTGGTTATTCAAGCTAAACCTTCACGCTCTAATGGTTCTGTAAGGAGCTTTAGACCAAAACATCTTCCAGATGGTACGTTTTATGTGCCATGAATGTGCCTCTGTTCTAATCTCTAACTATGCCCCTGTCTCTTCCACTTTCTTAGGCTCAGAAATGGTGGAGGCCCAGTGCCAAAGGTTTGAGGTGAGGAGTGCAGATGGAGAGAGAGTTCTTTTCTCTGCGGATGAAGAGGAGATCAGCATCGGCACAGAAAAGCTCAGAGTCACAGGTGGGCTTAAACACCAAGGCGACAAAAGATGCTTTCTCCCATACACACAAAATGACCCCTTGTTTACCTTTCCAACTTTAACCTTTATTCTCTGATTTTTTTCAAAAGGAATTTACAGGATTTTCACATTTTATAGACAGTTATTCTCCACTAGTAGCAGCAGGTTTTTGTTTTTTAGGGCTGCACTCATGGAAACAGGATGGTGCGACATTTTACTAACTGTTTATGCAGAGCAGCTTCAACAGCTGTGTAGGATCAGGCTCAGACTAATCCTTATTTTACACTTCTGCTTTTTTTCTTACATACGTAGCCACTTATTCTACACCGCAGCCTATAGTACAGTTTAGTGTGACATGCGCCTCCCTGGAAATGTAACCAGGCTACTTCATACCATCACATTTCCAAATGCTCATTTCTGTACCTGCTCCTCCTCTGATCTGAACCCTCGTCAGCGCTGTGTTTGTTTTACTAAATGTTGTTCCGTTGTTCAACATTTATTAGATCTTATCTCCAAAACTATTTTCTCCCCTTTTCACTGCCTGCCAATACTGGAAGTACACAAACAAAACTCTCTAAAGTGGCATAGAAGCCAGCTTGTGTTTCATGGGTGCAATTGAATAAATTGTAAAATTCACTTGAGGACAAACAGCCTCTATAAGCCAGCAGAAAAGATTTTTATGATTCACAAAAGAAAACAAGAAGGAAGACAAATATAAGTGAAATTGAAAAATAAGAGGGTTAATTTCTGAGTTCCGCTGCTTGTTTTGTATTCTGCCACATATATTTATATGTGTCATTTACCCAGCGCCTTCTTAAAGGAGAAAGAGTATCCAGTAGAAGAATGTGGCTAGGCAGTTTTTTGTTTCTGTGTGCATTTGTGCTGGTAATTTTGAATGGTTCCATTTTCCAGCAACAGCAGAAAAGGCATTTACTCAAAACACACAGATTCACCTTTCAAGGTGAACTATACAAATACAATCCAAACACACACACACGCACACGAAAGACCAGGTAATTGGGGAGACTTGTCCATTAGAGGCACTCTGAGGGAATGAGGCAGCAGATGATGGAGGGAGGGCTGAAGGAGTGGAAGTCTTGAGGCATTCGTTAGTTTTTGATGGAGGTGAGAGAAAAGAGACCGAAGCGTTCTGAATATGAAAACATCCATTCTGCTCATGTGCTGAGGTCTACTGGTGCCAAACGACGCTCCTGTTTGTTTATCTATATTTATTAACAGTTAAATAACGTTGTAAACTTTGAGATTGTTTACATATCTCTCCACAAACACATGCAATATTTAAAGCTCCTCAACAAAGACTGCCAGGCTACCATGGAAACTTGTAGAAGCCTTTTGTCGCCGCGCAATCACGGTGCCACGTCTACTTCCGAGGCACTACTGGTTCATTGCTGTCTGTGAAAGTATGAACCCAATGTGAAGCGTGTTTGTTACAGTGCCATTAATTTGCAAACACTTGTGTGCACATGGATGTTGTGTACACTTCACTCAATACAAGACAAGGAAAGTCTGCATCAGCTGTAAATATCAGAGCCAAAGGCGGCCCGGTTGCTAAGGTATACTTGAAGACGTGAGAAGCGCAACACCCATTTACCCACATCCAGCCGTCTTCATGCACATTCACCCAGTGTTCTATGGGCCTTGGAACAAACCTCCGAAAATTTGGTTTCAACAGAATTAATCCTCATCTGCTCCCCAGCACCTCATTGTAAATCTCCAAATCAAATTTTAGGTGTGCTGCCTAATCTTCAATCAAATGATAGCTTTTAGCTGTGCATAGCCTAAAGCAGTGGTGTTCGAAGGCCGAGGCAGTTCAGCATTAACCAGCCCCTGTGTAGGACCAAATAAATCACAGGAAGAATTTTACATCAAGAAAATGTGTTCTTGGTAGAATGTTTTTTAACAGATTTGACTATTTTTTTTCAGAATATCAAGCAATGTTTGCTTATGAATATTAATGAAACCAATGCTAATGAAAATCAGTGCCGTCTGATGGCTTTTATGAGGCAAAACATGCAAAAACTCAAGAGATCGAGATGTCCACCCACTCCAACCTCCACATCTTTGCTTTTGTTATATGTTGGTGCAAAGTTTTACCAATGAAGTAAATCTATCTGAACATTATCCACAGAGTAGAAGGCTGAGCTGGACTTGTTTCCTGTATTTTGTCTGTCTGCCAGAAATGTTACAGCTGATGTAATGTTTTCTTCACATTTGAGATGGCTTCTTCTTTCCTACCTTTCACTGACTCTCATCCTCTCCTCAGGGAATGAAGGTGTGGTGTTTAGCCATTCTGTAGAGACGTCACATGTCAGGGCAGAACCCTTCCAGGACCTAAAGTAAGTAAGTGTGTGTGTGTTTGTGTGTGTGGGTGTGTGTGTGTGTAAAAGAGATAGAGATAGAGAGATCTGGCACATTGATTCACTTTACAAATTCCCCTTGCTATTAATATTTTAGTTGTAGTAGGATATTCATACTCTCTGTCTGCTACATCACCTGGATGCCTCCAGAAACTACAGCCAATCTCTTTTCATTGATTTAAGCTGGACTTTTAACACAATCCAGCATTATGAGAGAATCATGAAAACGCAGCACTTCCGAGTTCCAACACCATGAGGATTCCATAACTTCATCCCCAGTAGTCCACAAGCAGTATAGATTGACATTCACTGTCACACACCATTACTCTCAATATACCAGCGCTCCACAGGGGTGGATACTCACTCCTTTTTCCAACCGTCCTCTTCTTCTTCACTCAACCAGTTCTTCTTTTTTGTGCGCCAGCGGTAGCAATACAGGCTGGATCTCTGATCTGCAAAAAATTACAGGACCCAGAACACCCACCTGGATAGATATAGACTGTCCATATGAACGAGCTCATGAGCTTCAAGGAACCTCTTTTTCTTATGTAACAATATGGAGAAAAAACAACAGAAACAAAAATAAATAACACAACACTTCATGTGACAGGCTGCCGTTTATACAGAGACAACCAAGCAGTTTTTGTTTATCATAGTTTCTGTTCCTCTTTGCAAGCCTGAGAGATGTAAGAAATGACTTCATTTCCAAGTAACCACCTTAAGTAACAAGAAACCGAAGCAGTGACGATAATGTTGTGTAACCACGGTGTAAGTGCTGTGTGTGATATATCTCTACATAATAGTTTGTGGGATGTATGTCATGTAAAAAACTCTGATAGAGCCAACTAGCCAGTCCCTTGCTACAATAAGCTCATTACTTGTACTCGGCAGACTGCAGAACCATTTGAGCCAGTGATTGGCAGCCTGACAGGTTTGACAGAGGGAACAAAAGCCCCTCAGTGGGCGTCAGTGTACAAGGGTCACGCTGTTACCGGGGGTAATCTTACACTGATACATGGACTAGAACACAAAAACTACATGCTGTACACACAAGCTGAGTTTGTATTTTTATTTTACTTTTATGTGACCACAAGCAGCTCGTGGCAGCTGAGTGTGATGAATCAAGTCTGTCGATACCTCGGATCAGTTTGAGCTGACGCCGCTTCCAGTAACAACTGCTCCGACTGCCGCCTTCTCTCCTAATGCATCCGAATGGGACAGACCAGTTGAGTGTGTATATCCTGTTTGTATTCTTGTCCCTTGTGCTCAGGTGTGTATTGGATGCCTTTGGGGGCATATGAAGTTCCCTCATTACTAATGTCTCAGCCTCAATTGAGGAATTGTCAGACATGATTTAGCTGAAGTGGCATTTAGCCAGTGAGGAATGGAAGAGAGAGAGGAGAGTCACAGAGGAAGATGGCGAAGTTCTAGGGTATGGCTCAATCAAGACTGAAGGAGAACAAAGGGGAAAAGGAACAAACCAAGCAAGATATATGTAACTGACCTGATAGTGGAAGACGACATTGAGATCAGACACTAAACAGAAAAGATAAAGGAGGGAGGAGTACCAGTATAAGGGTGATGAAGTGGCCAATAAAAAGATAGAAGCAAAAAGAAAGGACGGAGGAGAGTGACAGAGCGAAAGGACTTCAAGAGGAGTGGATGGAAGTTGTCTAGAATAGATTAAATCGAACGGGCTCCTGGAGGGCGACTGAGCCGTAGCATCAGCTCATACTGGCAGAATGAATATGAAAGCATTCAGCGTTTGTAATACAGCAACAGTTTCCCTTCTGTTCAGACTGCTGGAAAATCAGCAGGGAGATTCCAAATTAACCAAAAAGTTTCAGCTCTAACATGAAGTTGGATGTTTGTCTCGACTCATGTCGACCGCAGTGGATTTTTTTTTTTTTTTTTTTTACATGAGATAAATTACAGGACAGTATTGTTAGGGTTCTTGAGCATGTACTCTCTTTTTTCCCTATCTGTTATGGTAAGTTACCTTGTTACCAGAAATGTGTATTGTAGCAGTGTCAAGTTCCGGGCTCAACGAGTTGTGGTCATGGCTCGCTGGTTCTGGTGTGGTTGGTCTTCACTAGAACTGGCGCGTTCAAAGTCCTGGACAACCTTGCTGCCAAGTAAAGGGAGATAAACATGAAATTCCTCTTCCTGCAAGCGGTTCATTCTGCAGCAGGTATTTCTTGTTAGCTGAAGCTAACACCATTGTTTCACACGTTGGTATGAAACAACCAGGAGTCATGAAAAGAAAGACTTACATTTTCCCATATTTACCTTTCATCTCCTTTCTTGAGGAGCTTAGTACTAAATGTATGAATTCTATAGATACAGACAGACAAAAGAATGAATGCAAGCACATCAGTGTAGGTTGTCAGGATTTGGATGTCATGCATGCTGAGGGTGGGGTGGAGGTAGTTTGAGGAGCAGGTGAACAAGAAAGTCTTAGTGCAGAGAAGCAGGGAAGGGATAGGACAGGGTGAGTATAGAGTGAGGAGGAGGGGGAGCGAGAACATTGGGTCAGTAGTCGGGTCAGTGCCGATGAGCAGGGTGATGAAAGCTGCAGGTGGAGAGCAGGAAGCAGTCCAGAGTCAGAGATTATGAATACAGCGTCAGTGATGATGTTTGAATGTCTGTATGACGTTCGTTGACGCTTTTAGGATGTTTTATGTATTCAACGCTGGTTGTATAAGTAACGTTATTGTCATCAAAATCACTCATCAAAAGCCTCCCATCAGCATTTACTTCATCGCCATTGTTATCTCAAATGAGACTTACACCACTGCGCATACGCTCGTGTAGAAAAAAAAAGTTTAGAATCGAATCAACGCCAATCAAATTGAACAATAAAGAAATAAATACACATGCAAACACACATGGCCATCGCTGTTGTTTGGAGTGAAAGTCGTTTGCTTCAAATGTCTGCATAGTATGTTTGCAAGGTTTAGTGTATGTTTTTCACACATGATCATCTACTACTGCATTTAAGACTGTATAAAACTGAACTGTGAAATGAACACTTCAGGAAACAAACAACTGACCTGAACTATCTTTACATTCACACACACATCACCGTGACCTCTGCATCACCTGCAGCATTTCAGTGACGACTGAGATTATATTGACTTGAAAGGGTTATTATGCGACAGAAATATCAACCTTTTCCTTGTCAGCCTTTACCAGTTAAATGGAAGGGATGCATTCGTTGACACAGATTTATCTTTCACGGTTTTTAATAGAAACGCCAACATGAATAGCGATGTCACACAGGGATTGTAGTTGAGGTTTTCGTCTCTCTCCCATCATCGTAAACACCTTTTTTTATAGAACCTTGAATGTCTTTGCATTCCATTGTCCCGTTTATGGACATGTTTCCATAAACATAAGCGTTACGCCCCACCCTTAGGACTCCCTATGGGGAGAACAACACTCCACCAAACATAAAGCACATTTAAGGTAACCAAAGTTTTAGGATTTATTTACATGATTAGACCATAAAACAACAAACACACTGCATCAAGACATCTAAGTCATGCATTAGCATGACAAATATCTAAAACAAAGTCACAGACTGAAGAATTCTAACTGCTTGTACCTGCCTCCCAATCACCTGGTCGGTGGCGGTACAACCTAGGTGGAAATGCAAAGAGGGAAAAGAGAAAAGACATATATTAAAGTATAGCATTAAAAAAAAAAAATTAATGAAAAATACACATGGTAAATGCAAGGAGTAAGATCTGTCAAGAACTCTTAATGCAGTACTTCATGAAGTACCTAAAATCAGACCATTTATTGCCAAACCAAATAATGTCTTGTTCATTCTACATTTTATCTTCATTAACATGAATTTGTCATCTAATGTCATCTAATATGTAAAAAAAAAAAAAAAAAAACTCAACTAAAGTCCACAGAGGGCTGCACGGTGGTGCAGTGGTCAGCACTGTCGCCTCACAGCAAGAAGGTTCCAGGTTCAAGTCCGGCTCCATCACAGGATCTTTCTGTGTGGAGTCTCCATGTTCTCCCTGTTCCTGTGTGGGTTCTCTCTGGTACTCCAGCTTCCTCCCACAGTCCAAAGACATCAAGAGGGGACGAGGCTGATTGATACTCTAAATTGACCGTAGGTGTGACTGTGAGTGTGAATGGTTGTCTGTCTCTATGTGTTGGTCCTGTGATGGACTGGTGACCTGTCCAGGGGGAACCCCACCTCTCACCTGAAGGCTGCTGGGATAGGCTCCACCCCACAACCCTTAACAGGATAAGCAGTAGAAAATGGATGGATGGAAAATTCCACAGAAGACATTTTGCTTAAGTGAAATCACTTCCACATTTATGAATATGATTTGATGGAGTGAATCCCTCACTCACTTAATGCAATGAAGGAAACAAAAGAACTCCCATTCACAACAAGGACATGCATCGTGTTCTGAACCAAAGCTGATGATTATATTCAAATTGAAGGCCAAAAAAAACCCCAAAACCACTTTGCCAAAAAAGACCTGAAAAGCAGATATGAGCGGTGCTATCTTCTGAATGATTGAGGGACGTGAACTTGGCGTCTTGCTCTCTGAGAGGAAGGAGAGATATTTACTTGTGGATGGAAATCATACATTTGCATTCGTGCATTTGTTAATATTTACATGACCTGACTTATTTTTCTCTTTGGCCTCATCTGTGCTTCCTGGCTCTCTCTCGCTGTTGACTCAAACTTACTGACACACGTACCTCTCTTGTCCTTGTTCTCATTCTGTCTAGTTCTCCCCCCAAGTGCACTCCTTGATTTCTTTCTCCTCCTTCTTTCCCTCTTCTGCCTTGTTATGAAAAGTAGAAGGTTATGGCAGTGAAGGTAAATGGGACATGTAATGAGCAGATTGAAGTCCATTTAAAGTTAACGATCTACCCTACAGTTAAACAGTCACAGGGGGGTCATGGGATACAATTGATAGATAGACTGTGGGGTTTGCATGCTGCAATTAACGGCCAGCACTTTTGTAACCCGTTTTTGCTCCATATCGATCAGAAGAATTAATTTTTGATACCTTAATGCAGCACATTTGAAAGTCATTTGCAAGGAAATAAGTTTTGTTCTACACTGGCGACAGGATGAAAAATGCATCCAACTAAATGGATTAGATAAAAGACTGGATGAGACACTTAACTTCGAGTCGTATTTGGGCAAACACAGACTCGGTGTCAAGTTGAATAGGGGATACATGATTGACAAGGCTGAGGCACCAGTCCCTCAGTTTCATAAAAAAATTAGTGAGCCACAGTAAAATGTAACGAGAAGTTAACAAGAAGAGATTTGATTTTTCTTCTGCGCCACTGAATGGCAGAAGAACTGTGCAGGAGCAACCGTGGAAGTCTATATTTATTATTATGATATATTTTTTAATTTTATTTTATTTTATCATTTGTCATGATTGAACTTTTTTTTTTTTTTTTTTACTGCCACACTGACACGGAAATATCTGATACCTATCAATAACACAAATAGAAAATCAAAGGAAATTAATTTAGAAGGGGAAAAAAAGCAATGGGAAAAACAAAAAGTAAACTAACCAGAGTTTTACATGTTAGTAGAAGCCCTACAGGAGAGTCCTGGGATTGGGTTGCCAGCTCAGATTGATTTGCATCCAAACCGTAGACAAACAAACAAACAAACAAACACTGCAATAAACTTACTCTACAACAAGGCCAATACATGCATAATGACACAAAATTATCTATCCTTCAAAAACTAATTTTTTTCCAGCCCAATGTGATCAAAATAAGCCCAAATGAGTGGAAGAGGAATCAGTCTGGCAGCTTAGGGTTCCGGTCAAGTAAAACCTCCATAAGTGACAGCAAATGAGATTTTGAGGGACCACTCCGATAGAAGGGGTACCCAGTGACCCCCACAACCTCCATAAGCTACTGGTTTCATTGTTTATCATCAGTGACCCGAGGTTTTGAGCCTTTGGGTATTAAGTATCTGTTGTTTTTGAGGATGTCAGATGAGGCTCAAAACAAGCGAGTGTGTAACAATGCTAGAAGTTACTAGCGGCAACAACGTTCTCTGATTTTCCAGAGAAGAGGAATGAAACGTCTCACATTTTGAAAGCGATCACCAATATCAGCCATGTTCACACTTGTCTGCTTTTGTTCTAAACTGTTTTCCCCGCTTTAATGTATTGAGGGAGAGGCCGGGAGGCAGGCAAGCAGGCACCGGTCGCTTTGGAAAAAGTGCTGCGCCTGGCATCTTTAAAAGTAGCACGGTTCAAAATCTTAGAGAAACATTCATGAGAGTGACTGACTACATCAAAAAATATGAATAGAATATGTAAAAAGTCAGAATGGAGCCGGGATTGACAATACATTCGGAAACAACTATAAACAGAGTAAATATGGAGGCAGTAGCTGTTGGAAAGTTAGAAGGGAATCGTCGTCTGATGGGAACACATTGGCTGTGTTGTGGGAGTTTAAGAGTTTACAGTTTACTGATTGTGGCAGCAACTCCAGTGAGTCACTGTGATAACAAAACAGCTTTTTCATTATCAGCACAAACATGGAACAGAGGCTGCAGTTAAACTACTAAACCATGACAGCCTTGTATACTGGAAACTGGATGTACAAAAGATGAACGGACAGGCAGATTGTTAAAGATAACTCAGCTTTTAGGTTGGGGTCGTGAATGAATCTGAATTTGACAAACCTACCAGTTTCTTGACTTCTTCATTTACATTTGCAGTATAATTGAATTGACCAAAATTGCGGTGATATGAAATTACCAAAGCAGTCTACTTAGAGGTGATGTTTTGGGCATCCTACTGTTTCTAATGCAAATTCTACCCTTCAAACTAAAAGGTGACCACACCCCAAATTTGTGGAATCATCTTCCACAATCCATGGACTGTTTTGAATGACACCTTCAAAACCAAATTATGTTGGCAAGGCTCCTTGTTTCATTTCAGTCTTGATTGCTTTCGATCTCTGTGCCTTGTTGCATGATACGATTTTTCAGTTTTGTTGTCTATATACAGTATATAATGTAACTATATGTTTTAAAGTGCTATATAATCTCGTCTGCTTTATTTCTGTACCTATGAAGCAGTTCACTCCTCTGCAATGAAAATTGAGGGTAAAAATAAGTGGTGGACCACAAACAAAATACATGCACATCTTCATTCAGAACAAAAGGTCAACATCAGTCAAGTGCACCTGAGTGTTGGAGATGTATTGGAAAAATATTCTCAGTGTGGATATGTGCGCTTTACATACGTGAGCACCTGCTATCACAAGTCCCGTTTCAGTTAATGGGATGACAAGCCATTGCCATGGCAACTGAATTTACATGCCGCATTGGCTGAGAATGATCACCTCCTATTTATGAAAGCTAACGGAAAATCCAGTGAACTTCAGTCAAAATTCTCATGTAAAGTCTTTCGTTTGTTGGCTCTCAAAAAAATAAATGTATGGATTTTTGCAGTCCCCTTTAAATTTAGTGTCTCAATTCATCAAGCTTCAGAGTACCAAATGACAAAATCCACACTTAAAGTTTTAGTGCCGAGGGCTTATCGAACACACAAACTCTTCATAGTCGTACATTCATTCAAACAGAATGCAATTGTACAACTTCTGCCAGACCAATTCAGCCGTCTGATGACATAGTGCTCTTGTCAGTGCAGCACTGTTGTGGGTCTTTTAATCAAAACACCACTCAGCCCAGAGTGACATCAATCAAGACTAAACCATCTCTCAACAACTGGTGCCTTTTGACTAAATCAAGCAAAATGAAGCCGTAAACAGACCTTCAAACTTTTGCATCTTCTCTTTGAGGTACCGAGCAGCCTTTGATTGTTGAGTATTTCCATGAACCTGTGTGCAGCCTTCTTTCAGTATTAAATTGCCCTCTGTACAGAAAATAAACATTGGTTCCAGCTGCTTCATACTTTTAATAATTCCTCTTTTTGGGGGGGCTTCTTTTTGATGTAAATTAGTCTTGCACGGCCTGATAAATGTATAGTTTTCCACTCACAACATTGATTGACAGAATGGAATCGATTTATTGCTGATATTCCCTTCATCTACTCCAAGAATTGTAGTGCAGTTGTTCCACCTCTGCATTTAACAGTTATCATATCTTTAAACGGTTCTCAACACTGAGCTTAAATATGACTATTTCCATATGATGATAATTTCTATTTTTAGTTGTTATAGTGATGGATATGTGTGTGAGAGAGAG
Source organism: Aulostomus chinensis (assembly GCF_037954235.1). Classification (NCBI taxonomy): domain Eukaryota; kingdom Metazoa; phylum Chordata; class Actinopteri; order Syngnathiformes; family Aulostomidae; genus Aulostomus; species Aulostomus chinensis. The sequence continues at coordinate 13,433,794 of NC_141327.1, read as the reverse complement.
AGAGAGAGAGAGAGAGAAAGTGTGTGTCATTGTACTTGAGATGTTATGATGCTGTGTGTCCATGGAGATAAAGATGTCCTCTTGTCCTCCATCTGGATGAGATAGACAGAATCATACAGGGAGAGAGGGTGAACCCCTAAGTGTATGTCCATGGAAACTGAAAATTACATTTAAGTAAGTCCAAAATTACATTAAATTAACAAATCTGCAGGTAACACATGGAGGTGAGCAGGAATAAATACGATAGGCCGCCAGTGAGGGAATCAGGGACAGGTGAGCTGGTTGGCATGGCAACCAGATGGCAGATATCTGAAGTGAAGTCCAGGGGCATCTGCTGGTCTGCAGGACAATTGCAGAGAATTGAGAAAAAAGGGGTGGTTGAGGGAGGCAAGGGTTGGGGTCAAACAGTCACTTTAGCTTCCGTTAGCGATACAACCATCCCAAAGAAAAGGAAAAGAGGGTAACACCACATTAAAAACCACACACCACTCTTCTTTCCTGTGTCCTAACCAGCTCTTTCCTTGAACCTGACCATGTTTTTCATTGAGGTTTCGGGAAAGTGTTTAGGAAAAGACGATAGACTCACGGTCACAACAAAAGCGTTTCCTGCAACCGCTCAATAAACACTGACAGCAAGCTGTCGAAGGTGTAGACAGAAACTGAGCTAAAGAAGGACAAACTTCAATCAGCCTATAAAAAAACTGAGCGAACAACAGAAAGAAAAAGGGTTGCAAAGCTTGATTGACAGTCAAGCGGCCTGCAGGCTCGATGGCTCTAATCTCCAAATGATTTTTTTATTTAAATCCTATTTTAGTCCTATCTCGATGCTAATCCCCAAGGTTGTCTTTTTTTGTGTGTCCATCTTTGGTGTTAAGCAATAAGCATATTGCTGTGTTGTTTTGGCACTGAATTTCCCAGTCATCACTTGTTTATCAAGCAGCGTGGGCAATGCTGTTATATATTTCTCTGAAGATTTCCCGCTAATGAAAACTGAGGCTCTGTAGGCGGTTGTCTTCTCTGCAGGGGAGTTAACTCTAACAAAAATACAATATTTGTACGGGATGTTTTGTAAAACAACAAAATAAAAGTACAAAAAAGCCTTTTAGCACAGTTACTGGCTCAAAGAGGTTGCTCAAGCTAACACCTCCCTCAACTGTACTCTTCCAAAGAAGTTAAATGAGGGATGTAGAGTAAATAGGTTACATGGAGAGAAAAAAAAGAGGAGGGGGCTGTATTCCTGGACAAAAATACAGTGGGAGTTGAGGAGGCAGTGCAAGAAAAGAGCAGATGAAAATAAACAGAGCGACAAATATATTCAAATATAGAAATAAAAGTGCAGTCAGAGAGGAAAACACTTTAGATGGATGTAATTATGGTTGGAAAATGTAAACATAAATAAGTAAATGTACATATAAATAATGCTAGTAAAAAAAACAAAAAAAAACATAACCGAAGAGGTGAAAAGGTTATAAATGGAGTTGTGACTTTACAGAACAACCCTGACAGCAATAAGCAGCAAACATGTATTATATTGGATTATAGTGCTTCTGCCTATGTCATAAAGGCAGTATCGCTCGACAAACTACCGTGAGGAAGAGCACTAGAAAAGAAGAAAAAAATCAATCAACAATTACCTGAGGAGTCTCACGCAGCAGCAGCAACAGCAGCATCACCATGCTGGCAGCCAGCAGACTTTGGGTTACCTCAGGCCTTTCTCTGATGCCTGGCTCCACAGCAGAGAGAAACAAGCTGCTGCTGCTGCACAGTCAATATTCCCCCATTGCTATCCATTCTCACATCCTTTTATCCCTCGCTCTGTGCCTTCCCCTCCTCTTTCAGTCCTGGGGTCATGAGAAGGCTCCCTTGAGAGAGTTAGCCCCTAATACTGGCGAGGGAATCGGAGTAGGATTTGAGATCTGTGCCCTTTCCCCTCTGCCTCGTTCTATTTCCATGTATCTATCCATCCTTTCATCCAAGAAAGTTACAGAGGACTGCAGAGGAGCCTTACCCGAGTCTGAGGCATGGGAAGGGATTTTGTTTAGAAAGAGTCCAATACTGTTGAGCAGCAGTTTTCAAGCTGGGCAGGGACAGTAAATTCCATAGGTACAGAGCCAAATACAAGACTTTATACAAAGAACACAACACATCGGTTTCCCATCAAAACCTCTCATGGCTAAAAGTAGCTCCTAACTAGCTGAGTTACAGGGAACATGGTCAGTCCAAACTTTAGGACTTAAAACTTAGTCTGAGAGAATCCACGGGGAGTTTTAAATCATAACCCACCTACAGTCAGCCAACGAGCAACAACCAAAATGATCAAGTTACACAGAAAACGATGTTCTGCACAATTTACTTAGACGCAGGGGGAACAAAGTTTGCAGGGCTGATTAACATCAATTCATTTTATATTTATTAGATATATTTAAAACACGGTGTCATTCAAAATGAACGTTTTCACTGTCTGGCTGCAATCAAGATGAGATTACAGTCCTGCATCAATGTTTGCTTTTCTGACAGAAGTCCGAGTGCAGGAGTGAGGATCCTCTCATCCTTTAAAAAGCACTTAACATTGGTGTCATATTTAAAAAAAAAAAAAACTTGACAAATTGTATGATAAATCAGCACAGACCCTTTTCTTTTTATGAATTTGTGGGTTTTTTTTTTCTTCCCAACATGAGAATCAATCAAAAGATGATTAGCCTTGTGCTTCCCACAGATGAGCCTGTAACAGTCACCCGACGTAGAGAATCAACATCAGGGGTTAATCTGCTCCCACTAACTTTCACTAGACGATAGACACGATCGTCATAGTTTAGTGGCTAATAAAAGTAGCCTGAATCACGCACTTAATCCTGCTGCTTTATCTGCATGCTCATATGTCATACATGTAAAATGGATGGTGGATATAAACTGCGGTCATCTAATTTGTTGAAGAAATATGTGTGTGTGTGTGTGTGTGTGTGTGTGTGTGTGTGTGTGTGTGTGTGTGTGTGTAAGAATTCTAAGATCATTTACTTGAACTCGTGAGGCGTTACCATCCAATAACACAAGCATCATCGTCCAGTTCCTTTCCAGTTAACAGGGTCAATGAAGAACTTCACTGGTCACAGTCAACCCGCACTGTTTCATTGAAGCGATGTGTCACTGTTTTAGAGGATACAAACAAAAAGTGAGTTTGGTCATGAGAAAGAAACCTGTTACCAGAATCAAAATTCTCCATACGGTACAAGAGAGGCCATTTTTTTATTTTGAAATGGTCAGCATTTTTTGTCGCAGTTCACATTTAAAGTTTCATTTTGCTGAAGGCCTCTTTTAATCCGTGCAGGCTACAAGTGATGATGTCTAATCCCCAGATTGAGAAGAAACTGCCTTCCTCCATCCAGAGAAACACAAGAGAGGAAGTATAGTTGACTAACCCACCCAACACCCAGCAAATACGGTTATTTATGATGGAGGATTGCCTTTGAGCCTTTAAAACTACTCTATCCTCCCGTGGCCTCTTTTTTTCTCGCCGGTTCTTCTCTGGAACTCAAACATATAAAGTGTTGTTGTTTTTTTCCTCTCATGATTCATCCATCCATCTTGCTTCATATTACACAAGATGAACCCCCTGACAGTGGTTTTACAGTATCGGTGTGGGTTTCCATCCTGATCCTCAGGAGTGCTGCTGCTCTCTCCTAATGAACAGCTAATTGTTAATTGCCATCAGCTGGTGTCCCAGTTGTAAAGTTGCAGCATATTAAACAGAAAGAGTGATCCCTGAGTCCTCCACACAGGGAGGGGGATCGACTGTATCAAACCAGATGGAGGGCATCTTGCTCTGACCTCCTCTCCATCATTCATCTCTCCATCCACCTGACAGTGTGTCCTTTAGCCTGGCGGACTGTAATAAATGTGGTTCTCTGGTCGGGAGCCTGGAACAAAAATTATTTCTTGTTTCTCTCTAGTAGGTCCCTATATAACATGAGCGATATGACTTAATGACCCCGGGTTCCAGGGCTACTTCCAACTGAACCAAATTACAGACTGTAAAATTTTACGAGTCCTTGTAGTCGGGGATGGCGAAATGATTCACCCCCGTGGCCTCCATTTTCCTCTCCTCTCTCAACCACATATCCTACAAATGACTCATCTGGACAATAACAAGTGAATGTTTTGGTTTAAAAAAAAAAAAAACGATACAATTTTCTTATACAGGAGAGGCTTGCAAGAATCTACTTAGAAAAGGTCCATGTTCATTATCTAGAACCGTTAAATGAAAGTCAAAGGTGTTACACAAAATCCACAGTGTCTTCAACTCCCACATGAGAGAAGCACACAACACATTTAGGTTTTAATTGAGGTTGCAATCCTCAGCTGCCTGCTACAGACAACAGTGCGATCTGAATTCGGTCCGTGTTCTCCCTACTCCAATACTGAAGGAGCCCTGAAACAGTTGATTTAACCAGGTTGTCCTCTGAACAGCCAGATGGAGGAATGTAGTGTGGGATGGCAAAGTGCGCAACCTAATTAGCTTAACAAAAAAAAAAAAGAGAGGGAGAGAGCGCGAGAGAGAAAGTCAGCGAGTAAGCCCGCCCCTAGCTGTTTCTGATTAAAAAAGTTTGGGTTCGTGTCAAAGTAATTGGATATCATTAAATTTTAGAATGAGCCACATTCTCTTTGAACTGTGCCTTTGGGGAAAGCTTCTCTTCACACCCTTTAAAAATAACAGCTCACTTTCCATGATGTTTTTTTTTTGTGTAAATTATGTCTATTTATTTTATAAGGTCAACTTGACAAAAGGATCAATTGCAATGAGACCATTTAGTTCTTTACCTTCTCTCTCCTGGACATCCTTTTCACACTCGATCACCTTAAGTGTTCCCTATAGTTTGATGCTAAACGTGGATCAAACCCTTTGACATTTCTTTATCCGTAACCATTTCTCCATCGATATCATGATTGTTGACCTGCTGTTAAGCTTATAGTTGGTCAAAGTTTAAATTGGTCTATAAATTCACAGTTCACTCAATAAATAGGCAATTTCTCTAAGCGACGCTGATATTGTCTCTGATTAGTAGAACTGAAGCTCATTTGTGTCCATTAAAAATACTTTAAGTCCTGAGAAAATTGCTGTGCTGCAATTGGATTTTCGACGTATCTACACCCTCTTCTTCCTTGGTACAACAAGGACAATCAGCCGTGCCCCGCTTCTGCTCTGGTTCTTATTGATTAGACACACAAGCAATAACTGGGAAACAAATGGAGCAAAGGAAGGCAAACCCAATCAAAATCGAGATTTGTTATGGGAACAATAATGTACCAGAATTTCTGGGCGTTCTGTTTTAAGAGGTAAGCTGATATGATATATTTGATATGCCCAGATTCTTCTTTTCTTCAGTGTCTTCTTAATTCAAGATATGTAGTACTCAAAAGAAACCTGTCTGAACAAGACCTTGACAGACGTATATCAGTCGTAGAATCACGCTATTTGAAGGGCAGTGGGTGAACTGTAAAAAAACCAAAAACGCGTGACACGAGGGCCCACCTGCATGCAAAATGTTGAGATGTCATGTTTGATTCTTGATTATAAAAGCACCTAATTAGGTATGTTGTCATGTTGGAGCTGCTTAAAAGGCCCCTCCTCTCCTTCGTAAGAGCACCTGATAGGGCAGTGCATCATTTTACCAACCAGAAAGGCATTCATTATGACACGTCATCAATTAGCAAATAAACTGGCACTCCAACTGTGAACTGTGCAACTTGCACTCCACCTGATGTCCGTCCCCCCCCCCCCAAGTAGAGGCGGGGCGAGCTGATGAGTCATTGCAGCATTGCAGTGTAGTTCTATCGATGCCTGAAAATATGGAAACTTTTCCTCCCAGGCTTGCTTCACAATGTCTTCAGTGAATTTCCTTCCTATGTGATGTGCGCGCTTTGCCCATACAAGGCACGCGAGGAAGTTCGTTTCTCCAGATGAGAAGCGCTCGCCTCTCCCAAGTTGAAATGTATGCGCCACTGAAATAGCAAGTCCTGGTGCACCCTGGGCTTTAAAGTGAATGATGTGAGGAACTTGGACTGGTTTGATTGATGCCACGCCCAAACACGTCTATGAATGATTACTGTAGGTGTCTATGACCTGCCTCTTTGCGCTGTGGTCTGATCCCCGATGGCGCACCCTCTAAATACCAAAATGAGACCGAACACGCTCAAACACACGGCCCAAGCACACGGTGAACACATAGCACCACCTGCCTGCCGCCTTAGATGGCTTAGAGCTTGAGATGTGTAACAAAAGCTTTTGTTGAAGTGGTTGAGAGAAGTCCACTAATCATCACCCCTGCCCTCCAACAGTCTCTCCCCTAAGTTTTTGCTCACTGTAAGTGTGGTTTTCTCAAACAGCTCACAGAGCTTTGGAGCAGCGGCTCAGTAAACAGTGCACATTGGTTTTTTTGTTTTTTTTTTCCTGTCTTTATTTGTCTCTGCTGATTGTAGTTTATCTTGGTTAGTAATTGTTTATCGTCGGCTGTTTATCATTGGCTGCTGTACACATCTTCAGGGCAAATATGTGAAACAGCAACATCCTGGTAAATATTCAACAGTCCCACCATATTGCCACACATCTGTTCCTTTTGCGCATTAAAGTGTGTTTGTGTGTATGTGTACATCTATCTTTGAGAGGACCAGTTTGAGTTTTCAGATCTTGGGAGTGAGGGTATATGCGACACACCTTGGGAGGGTATTTTAAGGGTTAGATGTTGTGTTGCAGTGTGACATAAATCATCAAGACTCTAGTTAGATAATGCGCAGTTTCAGAGATCGTCTAGAAATACAAATGTGTGTAAGAGAGAGCCCAGCTGTTACGTGTGGCTTAAAGGCGGCTGTTAATATCAGCTTTTGTGACAAAGCCAAATGTTCCACTGTGAATAAAGACTTTTACAAATGACTCCAGGCTGTTTTGGCCAGACATAGAAATTCCAGCATATAAATAACATTAGAAAACACCAAACTCTCTCTCTCTTTCACACACACACACACACACACACACACAAACACACGGATATTCAAACACCTATTTGGAGCCCACACTTTCTTCCCTTCTGCAAAACAGTAACAAATGTGTTGCCGACCATAATGAGAAAGTCTGTGTGGAAATTTAAGGTAGGAAAGTAAAGAGGATTATTGATGAAGAGAAGCCTTCAGATTGTCCCTCTAGCCATCAATCTGTTGTCTTCACAGTGTATTGACTTCTGACTGGTAGCTATAACATTTGTTCAACTGGAATATGACAACCTGCTAGTGCTAATAAACTGACTTACTGGTCCCTTTGATAAGGTGCAGTATTGTACCCTCGGGATACCACACCGAGTCTGTACCTCTAGTTGTAGTATGGTGGCCATTGAATAAGGCCCCCCTGAAGGGCGGGGATCGGGCCTTTTTTTTAACCTGCTAGTGTATATATCTGTTGACATTGTTGTTTTGAAAATTGAATAAGCAACTACATGCAATACCTATTACTTGTAGGATAGTTAGGATAGGTCAGAGTGAAGGGATACTCGGCCATTAAAGCAGTGACAGTAACAGCCAGATTTGTTCTTACCCGCTAGGATTGTTTTCAACCCTCAATTTAGTCTTGCAAACAATAAGCAAAGCCTGATGATTAAATGTACCTTCCTGCTCCTCCTGCACCTCTTGTAACTGTAAACCGTCCTTTGTTTTGAGGTGTACAGGATAATTAATGGGAGCACGGCATTGCATCCTGCCTGTAAGACTAAGGTCAGGGTTAACTACTCCTCAAGTGTAAGAACACATTTTTGTAATACACCTGTTTTTTGCACCTTTTCATTAAATAATATTATGTCAATATGTCTTTCGGCCAAACAAGCTATCAACACAGTTTTGCAATTTTGACTTTAATGCAGTGCAGGTTTGATCCAGTGATTGTTCCTGCTCTCATCTAGCGCCTCCTCCCCCAGAGCTCTGTCCTAAATCTTTGGTTATCTCCCTGTCCTTTCTTCTCTGTCTGTCCACTAAAGGGAGAGTATGAACACATGAATCCTCCTCTCTTGTTCCAAGAATGGGGTTTAACATTTCTCATTATTCACCTGCTCATATCTGTATCACATATCACCCAATCACGCTTATTCTCCAGTAATATATCCCCACAACTCTAAAAATCTAATTTAATTTAGATATAGAAGTCTGTTCGAACTTCATGACCTGTACTCCTGAGTTCTTGTCACTGCGTACAAACAGTGTTGGTTACAAATTATACACAGTTAGCGCAGCACATTACTCATTAACACATATTCCAACTTGCACATGGTCCTAACTACGCTTGCTCAGTCTTGTGTTTTTGGAGATTAGGGGAAACACGAGGTTGCATACAGTGTATTCAGGGTATAATGAAGCTTGTCAGGATTCTTCTTTTTGATTAAAAAATATCAAAACTTCTCATAAAATCCCTAAACTAGTATTCAACATGCAGTAGACTCACTCAGTGTACCCAATATTGGTTTAGCTTTATGCAAGCACATCTGATAAAACACAAAATTTCACACTTTTTGCTGCAAGCTTTTTTTTTTTCATATTATCAGCATAAAATGCAGTCAAGGCTATGCTTTCTGTATAATAAAGTGGAACAGTGGGGTTAGGTGCTTTTCCCAGCGGCACTTTATCAGTTTTTATGGGAGCAGAATGACATTCACAATCTCATTCGCCAACATATGTTCTTCCATCTGCATGACCTATAATGTGAATAGCTAAAGTTGCAGACTTCTAACCTGTAAATCTGTTGGTGAGGACTGTGGATCGGAGATTGTGTTCATCCCGCAAGGTCCTGTTGTGGCAATTAATTATCAAACCTATCTTCCTCAGTACTATCACTGAATTACAGAACTCATTAAAGTCTCATCCTGATACAAAAATACAAGATAGACTATTATAGCAGCACTGCATTACAGCAGAAGGCTTCAGTTCAAATGTTTTCTGTTAGCATGATGAAAGCAAAAGATATAATGGATGATTTTAATGACACGATGTGTTAGTTTTTCAGCTTTCTATGCACTGCATCCCCATTACCACACAATCTAAAGGGCTATCAGATGACGTGGAAAGGTAAAGACGTCACACACTGCTGCTAATATCACTCTAGTTTTTCAGTGCTTTTGCAAGGGAGTGTTAATGTGTTTTCTATCCTTGCAGCATAAAATACCGGGACAGTGCTAATAAAGCAAAGCAGAGTTGACAGCCCCATGTTTTTCTGACCTGACACAAACGACTAACCTGAAAACATATACTTTTCTATGTTTTCTGTACAACAAAACAAGCCTTTTTTGTTTTCTACTTTAAATCAAGCAGCAAGTTTCTTTCTTGGTGTTGACACATGCGTAACACTATCTGTCACCGGGCAAATTAGCATATTGCCTTATTGAGTTACTTGTGAAAAGTATGTTGTGGCTCAGTTGTTTTCCTTGTAGTGAGGGAGTGATGAATGGTCAGTGAGTAAAGTGCATGAACGTTCTACAGTACATGTTGTGTTGTGTACAAGGAAATTAAGGAGTAATAATCAGTGAGTCAGCATAGACACTGTCTAGACAACTGTCTGAGTTTAAAGTACTTTATCTATAGCACGAACAATGCTGCCATCAGTGGGGTTATAACATGAGTCATTGCTCCAAGAGTTTAAAAAAACAACTGGGCAAGTAGGGCTTTTGTTGTTGTTGTATTTAGTCATCACTTGTGAAAGATGGAAGTGCACCACTCAACAAACAAGGAGGTGAGAAATGAAATGAAACAACTAGCAGGAAGGAAATCCTTCTTTGGTGTTGGAAAAAAAAATACAGTTGGTTTACTTGTGGCATAATTACCATTAGTGCTGGACAGGTGTTGGCACAGGTCATTTCGGGACTGACCTCGTTAGATATTTGTGGCACCTATCCTGTCAGGATGTGACAAATTGGGTGGGAATATTTACATTAACTGTGCAATGGGATTTAAGGTTTTCTAGATGGGGGGGGGGGGGGGGGTTGCAATGTACTGCAAGAAGCACGTCTTCAGTGTGCAACTGAAGTGGCTTCAGTAGCTTAGAGTAGACACCACGGAGAACAGAGAGAGCGGGTAACCTTTCCTTCACCTTCCCCGGGAGTTAGGTTGTAAATACATTGGCAATAAAGTGCAAAGAAATATTTGTCTCAGTTCTTCCCTGCACCTTCCACAGACATCTCCATGTGCACCTTGTTACTCTGTGACGCACAAATGCACAGGCCAGTGTTCCCGATCTGCAGAGGAGGGTAAATCATGAGCCAGCTGCTTTTTAGGTGATTTAATGATGCTAAATGAAGCGAGAGACCATTTTCATCTTTGCTTTGTTGTGTTGCGGTTGTTAACTTTGTCTTAAGTCTTTAATCAGATTTAGATAATATAATACATTATTTTCACTGCAATCACAGCTTTCAGTGACCCCCCCCCCCGGTTCCTTATGGAAGCATGTACTGCACATTCATTACGTAGCTACACATATTCGCACTGGACCTTAACTTTTTAATTTTGTCTTGCACTTAACATTTCCTGTACTCATCCTTTTCCTTTTTTTTCTGTGTAATTATGTAGATTTCTGTCTCCAACCGTGACTCTTTTTTAGCAAAAATAAGTCAATGAACAATGGATGAAATAATCGAAGTGAAGCTAGTCTTTCACTTCTGATTAAATTATCTGCTTGGAGCCCCATTGGAGGGACAAAAGCATGAAATTGCTGGAGATTTTTGCCCCGTCGCCACTAGCTATTTCCTCAACTACATTACACAGGAAGGAGCACTGTGCAAGCTTTTAAGTTTGTCTGGAGTGTTTCAGGATTGGTCAGAAAGTCCAAACACGACCGTTCAAAGGTGTGCAATAAAATGGCTTCTGGTGAACAAACTTGGAAAGAATTAAAATGCTGTGCAGATTCTGTGAATATTAATAAACACAATATGCTGCACACTCCAGGAACACACACTCACACTCACACACACACGAATGTCCTGGTTGAAATGGAAATGTAAGCACCCAGAGTTGCTGAAGCTCATCGTTCACTCTTCAGTGGTCATAACCTCCACCGCACCGAACATCTGCACACACAAACTTCTGTCACTTGCTCACTCTGGCACTCACTCACACACACACACACACACACACACACACACACACACACACATTCATGCATACACACACGTTCTCTCCATAAAGACAAACCTCTAATGTCCCTTGACTCTCTCCTGTCCCAGCACAGTAACTCAGTAGGGACTTTTATAACCTTTTAAAACAGCCCAAGGCTTTCTCTTTTCACTCTTTTCTTTTTGCACCTGCAAGATTCATGGGGAGCTGCATCACCCTCCCTCACACTCACACACACACACACACACACACACACACACACACACACACACACACACACACACACACGTTCTATGAAATAGTCAGGACATTTAAAAATGCCATATTTCTGCATTCTGTCTTGATCTACCTTGTAAAATTCCAAAAGGCTGACACTGTTCCTGTTTTCAAATGTTGTCTCAAAGCATCACTCCGTGCCACTTTTTTTTTGTTTTTTAACATTTTAAAAGTTCTTCAGATAATGGTGGGGAGCTGATGACAGAGAATTTAACGTTAAAGTTTAACTTTTTTTTTCCAACTGGTAATATGATACTTCAATAGCTCTTAACAGGAAAATGGAGGGATGAATGTCAGCCGGTCTTCTGAGAAATATAAATCACACCAAAAAGCTGAGATTTGTATGTTATCAGCAAGATTTTTGACAAGCCTCTCACTAGCTTCCCTTGGAATACAGCTGTATTCCACGGTCTTAGAACTAATTGTAGGATTTGATTTCAAGGAGAGTTCTATAAAGTCATCATTTTAGGTCTCTAGTATTAGTTGTTCAGACAATGCATTGTGTGATGATATGTCTCTTTTTGCTACTCCTGTCCTCTTTTGACAGCCTGTAAACTTCTGAGACAGTGTGCTAAATATACATCAATATGTTAAATTTAAGCCCATGCTCCCTGGTGCTCTACTCAACAAAAGCTTTAGGGAATTCTTGTCAGTCTCTCACTGAGGGACTCAAAAAATGAAACTAAACGAGCGTATTTTTTTTTTGAATAGTGAATGAAGTTTGGGATTAATGGTGCAGTCAACATTCTAATAAAACAATTGAAAACATCTCAACCCACCGTGTTATTGTTTGACAGGAGAGTATAAGTCAGTGTTTGTGTTGTGAGTGATAATGTTATTGAAAAATGAAAGGCTACCCTAGTCCATCGCTGGATAACTATTTCGCCTCAGCATCTTTTAAGATGTTGACAGCAATACTCATGGGCATCACAGCCTCGTGTTGCCGGTGTCGCAGAACCATGATTTCATCCTCCACTTTCTCAGCTTTGATGAAACAACTCTGGTATTTCTGGCTTGTTACACACTTGTCCGCTCTAAATAGGAAAGTAAACAGTGATTGCCTGGTTTCTTCAAGTAGGCTCTAGTCAAAATAACAGTGTAGACCATCTCCTGGTCTGTTTCTGATCGGATTATTTTCTGGATATCGCTACAAATCCGGTTCTCCTCCAGCTGTAAAACTTCATCACCACCTTTTTAACTTGGGATACTCTATAACACATCTGACTCTGCAAGCTTTGAAACAAAAGGCCATCGGATCTAAATTGGCATAGTTTGCCAATGTAGTTTGCGGATGACATTGAAGTTTAGCAGCTGACACTGGTGAGCGTTTCTTTCACTTCCGCAAAACAATAACTGCACATGCAGAAAAGGCAGAAGATCATTTTTCAAGGAAAGTCATGATGAAAGTGGATTTAGGTCTGAGGTTCTTACACTCATTCAGTTATCAGCTTAACACCCACTTGTGTCAACTCACCAGTATTACTGCTATGTCACTATGAAGTTGATTGGCATCAACTTCACGAAGAGATGTTGGACATTTATGAGAAGTCAAATGAAACATTTGTAAAGGATTGTAATCTTAAAGTTAACACGAGCAAGTAAAGCTGCAGGTCCTGACATGAAACAGGGGTAGGTGCTCAAGGGGTGCGTAGACCCGCTGCCTCAAGTCCTAACAGACATATTTTACATCCCTCTGACTCCACTATGTCTTCTTGTTTCTAGCCATCGTCCCAGTTCCAAAAAAAACGCCACAAATTTGAATGACTTTTGGCCGGTAATATTCACTCACATAATTATGAAGTCCTTCAAAAGACTGGTCAAGGATAATAAACTGTTCCACTGAGGACTTCACCTGGGCTCGGAACACCTGGAGAAAAAGAACACCCATGTACGGATGCCGGTTTTTTTTTAATGTTAGCTCAGAATTCAGTAACTGAATCCGCCAGCACCCGGGCAACTAACGAGGCCTGCTTGGACTAAACACTGCTGCACAACTGGATTTTAGAAAAGCCTCAGTTTGCTTGAGTAGTTTTGACATTATTCACCATTTCAATGAGCACCAGTACGCCTCAGGGATGGGTTCTGGGCCCTCTACTGTTCACTCTGATGTCACTTCACAAAGTACAGGTAGGACAGGGCAGTGGTGGGCCTGATCCAGAACAGCCAGGAGAATGCTTACAAAGAGGAGGTGAAGCTTTTTGCAGACTGGAGCAAGAACAACACCTTGTACTGAATGTTGCAGAAAAAAAGGAGATGATTAACTTCAGGAGGGAAGAGCCCATGCATACCCTGATCCTCATCAACAGCACTGCTGTGGAGACTGTACAGACCACTAAGTTCCTTGGGGTTCATGTAGCTGACAACCTGTTGTGGTCCCTCCACAACTTCTCGCAGGCAAAAAAGGTTCACGAGTATCTACCCTTCCTGTAACTGTTGAAGAGGGCTCGCCTCAATCCATCCATCCTGATCACTTTCCGCAGGGGCACGATAGAAAGTGTGTTGACCAGCAGCATCTTTTTCTGGCATGAGAACTCTTAACACCTCAGACAGAAAGGCCCTGAGGAGGGTGCTGAGGACAGCAAATCATTGGGCCACCCATTGAGGACCAGACCCTAATAACACCTACTGGCTAAAGCAGCCAGTATCCTGAAAGTCCCCGCCTACCTGCCTTCAGTAGCCTGCATAGCAGCACTGTCGGCTTCAGTAAAATCTTCCACCTGGCTGCTATCAGACTGCTAAACCAAATGACAGTTGATTCATAAAAGTCTTTATCTCTGTTTCTATTTTGCTTAAATATGTGTTTTTAAAGGAATCATGCTCGTAATTTCCCTTTGGTCTCCATCAATGATGTCCACTCTATTTTAAAGTAATAGTACTCTGACTTGAGCATTATATTTTTGGCCACCCTACTCACCTCTGCTACTCAATGTTGTACAGGTGATATATCTGAGGTGCATTTTTTGGACAATACGACTTAAATGGGCATAAATGTAGCTGTAAATATTTTATTTTCATTTCTTTGAATACCCTAGGCACCCCCCCCCCCCCCATAAACACACACACACACAATTTGTCATGCTCACAGAAAAGAAGATAAAAGCCATTTCATCTTGATGTATTTCTGTTTTTGGACAAATATGGATGCTGTTTAAGAGGGGTTTGTTGCATCTGAAGGTCAAAATAGATGTACGAGAGGGAGGATGATTTTTGGCACAAGAACGAGCAAAGAATGGAGAGGATAATGTAAGAATTGGAAGCGGAGGGGGAGGTAAGACAGTTTTCTCTAATAACAATGAATTGCCAAGAGAATGTCTTAGCAGCAGACTCCTCCCATCTGCAGTATAAAAGAAAACAATCAAGCAGAACCTTGACCAGAAACCTGATGCATGCGCATGTGCGTGCATGCATTTGTGTGCCTGTCTGGTTTTTGCTGCCTATTGTCTGGTATAAACACTAACCTTATCAGCACCCATAGTCACCATGGGGACCAATGACCGGTTAAATATCACTTCTTTCTATCAATGTTTTTTTTTTGTTGTTGTTGATGTTATAAAACTCTGGAAGCAGGTGGACCAGAATGCAAAGATAAAAGCAAGACTGAGAGAAAAAAACAAAACTTAAACTGGACGACTAAACTAAAAAAGATTAATGTATATAAATGTACAGTATATGTTTATAAAAAATCAGGAAGGAATAAGAAGATATAAAGTGATAAAGCTGTGTCACCCCAAAGCAAAAAAGAATATTTTGTCTGCTGTGCTCTAATAAAGATGATTTTAATATTTTCAAGGACCATTCAGCACATATGAACTTAGCATGGAATCCATTTCAAACTCATATATTGACCAGGTCTCTTTATCTGTGTGTGTGTGGAAAGGCTTTTTCAGGGACGACCCAATTTCAGATATGAAATAACCCAAATATTCTACTTTAAACTGTGACGAGAGCAATAATAGGAGTGATGAGCTGACCAGGAAGTTTTACCCAGTGGATATTGTGTTACCTTGAAGCAGCACTGGCCCCATTTTGAGAATAACAATAAAACTTCACTCTCAACTGACCTTCTTTTTTTTTTTTTTTAATCATTTTTTTGAAACAAAACCAAAACAGAACGTGCCATGCTTGTTGGTTTTCTGACGTTGTGTTAGATTGTCTGTGTTTCTGAGATCCTCCATCATCATTTCATTGTCATTCAGTTCCTAACAGTTTTGTCGTGTGTATTTTTATGGAACTAATATCAAAAATCTGTAAAATACTTTATTTCTGTGTCTCCCACATTTGGTTAGGGTTTGACGATGCTGTAGTTTGCACCAGGCGTGAACCTTGCGCTCCTGTGTTTGCTCGGTACTCCACACCGGCCTGGGCACCACTCGTCTCTGCTGCCATCACGGCCTGAGTCATACTCGTGCTTGTCACATGAGTTGGATGGTTTTAACTCCGTGTCAACAACCAGTTCTATTACATTTGAGGGAATCCCAGGCTGAGTAAGAGCTCCACTAGAAGCACACGGCATTCAGTCAGCTAGACCCGGCCGACACTTCCTCCATTAGCTGCACTGATAGTGAGTGTGTAACAATCTGCCGATATTTTACTAATATCTCTCAGTTTCAACCTCCATCATCTACAACTGTCAGCAGCAAATTCAGCAGATCATTTTCCCAATTTCTCTTGTGACTTTAGTTTGAGCGCCTTTGCTCACAGGAGATAGAGATTTTTGTGAAAACTAAAACGATTTCGTTCGTGATGGTTAAATTGTCGCAGCTCAACTGCCAGGCTTCTCTCAATTTGAAGTCGTGAAAGGATTTCAAGCTCTTTTTAAACTAACCTGGCTCTTATACTAAAAACACACCGGGTACACCTGTGGGGGAACCCGTGTGAAGCTCTGCTTGTGAATTGATCGTTACAATTACAGAATCGGATTCACACTGATTGGATATCAGTGTTTTAATGTGAAATGAAAAAAAACAGCCAACCAACTATTTTCTGCTGCCCTGCGTTGCCTTTGACGCATACATTTAATCACTTTGAAAACACACGGAACTGTGTAAATAAAATATGATTAAATAATTGATATGACCAGAGGGCCACATTGTTGCATGTGAAGAAAAAAAAATTAGCCTTAAATTAAGAAATGGAAGTGATCTGCTGTGTTAACGTCATTCAGTCAGCTTGGATGATCCAATACTTTTTATTTGCACCAACTTATCCAGTTGTTTTTTTTTAGTTTGCCCCTTTTTTAGTTGTTTCTCCCCGTTGTGACCGGCCGGTCCTCACCGTTCACATAAAGTTGACACATGGCAGGCAGTGAAATTTAAGCAGAACACTAAAAGGAACGTCTCTCAGCGAGTACAACCAATGATATGAAAGAACTGATGGAAAGATTTGCAGATGTAACGTGACTAATTTGCAGTCAACCAGAAGTGCTCATTGCCTCACTAATTATCGCTTGACTGGCGAGCAAAAAACCAAAAACAAAATCTCCCAAGCTACTGAGCTGAGGGATGAAGAAGTAGTTCCCCTGCTGGTCACCACAGGTAGAGGACCGGTGCATCGGTGCATTCCATTATTTTGTTGTGAGCACTGGAGATTCTGCGTGGACTCTCAGCGTAAAACCGTATCTCCTTTACCTTGAGAAATACGGCCTGTTGCACTTTACCGATATTCTCGCAGGGTGGATATTTTTCTTTTCTGAGGGTTGTCACTGGTGTGAGAAGAGTGGATGTGTGTTCCCTGATAATGACACTGGAGGATCCATCTCGGTGCCGGCACTGTGAGGTTAGATTTTCCCTCTAGGTGACTACATAGCTGCATGCCGGCAGCAATAACTCTAATCACAGAGTGTAAGTGAAGCCCTCACTTATGTTCTATCTGCTGTCCAAGGCTGGAAAAAGGAAGTGGTGGGCTCTCTCTGCCCTGGCTCACCAATTTGGCCAGCTATTTTAGAGTCTTTATGCTATATGAAAGGTCATGAGGTGGGACGGTGTGTGGGGTTTACATCACGCAGGAACTACTGGCTCCCTCAGATCCATTTTCTGTCCATTCATGTTGCGTCATTGACTTTTCTTTGACACGTACGCCTGACTTTTTTTTTTTTTAACTTCAACCTGAGTTTTCTAGCCTTCTTGTTCATTATTCAAGTTGATTTTCCTTCAGAAATATGCCAACTCTTGACATGGACTTACTTTATCCCCAAAGGAGAGAAGTTTAGCTGATTATGAGCGAAAGAAGTTTTCCTCAGTTCTTACTACTTACATTCTCTATTCTGAGGCCGACAAGAGTCCAAAAAGTCACACATGTCCACCAGACACTCCCTTGACAATACTTGCATTACCATCGGCTACAAATTTTCTGGCTCAGACGACTTCATTTTCGTGAGGGCAGTAGTTCACACACATTCCCATTACACGCTTGTTATGATTACTGACTCTTGAATAAAGACGGGGACAGAGAGCAGAGCAAAATAGCAGAATGAATAACTTACAAGGCCATGTATTTGCAATCAAAGTCACAACTTACTTCAGAGAAATACCTCAGTCACGAGTACAAGTACATTCTCATCACTTCATTTCATGATTGCTTGTTCACCGATACGACAGAAAACGTGTTTCTCATGCAGGCCGCACAAGTGTTTCACCTGGTACAGTCTTGTAAGGTTTTGCAAGTTTACAGTTCTTCACCATGGCGTTGGTGTCACGGATACAAATAAACCAAACCAGAAACAACCGTTTTTTTAAATTATTATGATGTATTTATTTTATTAATTTATTTATTTTTTATTATTTATTCATTTATAAAGCACACTGATTGGACTGTTTGTTTTTTTTTGGCCAAGAATCCTCCCGTTGCAGGTTATCTGCTAGAAGTTCCTCCGGGCTTTTTTAACCACACGTCTGGCCTTCCAGTCGTGTCCAAAGTAACATGATTATTTGTTATGATTTGAGAATTCCAACATCTACAATTTAGCTTCACTTCCCAACAGCTCCGCAAACATGTCTTCTCTTGATTTTTAAAAAAAAGTTGCCTCTATAACTTTTTTTTTTTGTGTTTGGGGTGTTGTTTTTTTTCAGTCAAGTTGTTGGACAGCGTAATTGACATCCCGGAGTTAGCAATTTTCCACCTGACAAATGTACAGATAAAGGAATGTAATTGGTCGCGTGTTAGTGAAGGGAAGAGACAGGTGAGTTAAAACAGAGGTGAAAGCGCACAGTGATGTCAAGCTGGAGAGAAGCACGAGAGCCACTGAGTGATAGATAGGCAAAATGTATGTGTGGCTGCCCATCAGAGCTGCTTTCAGCCTGCAGCAGCGTCACTGTAATTGCCTGAGCTGTCAAACACGCTGAAGATCCTCACATCACTGCTGTTGACTCGACCAGCCCTCCCTCCCTCTCTCTCCCTCTGTCTCTCTCTCTCTCCCCCTCTCTCCCCCTCCACAGCACACATGCAAAACTATAGATAAATGAACAACAGGATCAATTCTTTTCACTTCCTCAAAAAGTCATTTTTAATCCCTGCTTTTTAATGCCTCATGCTCTTTGTTTCCCTAACCTCTGACGACGCTCCCTACTTTTACAGTCGGAGCCGGCGTGGAGTGTCTGCCTCTATAACGCTGTTATATGCTCAACACTGCACGGCAACAAACCTTCTCTCACCTCTAATCCCCCTGACGACTCCTCCACAGATTACCTTCAACCCAGAATAAATCCCACGTCTAGAGCTAAACCCTGATATGCTGACAGAGATTTCTGATGGTCGTTTACATTTGCAGTTTTTTTTAAAAAAAAAAGAGAGAATGTATTGATTTGCGGAAATTTCATTTTCATCGGATTTTGTCTCAGTCAGATAATCTTGAATTTTTTATTTGGGGATTTCTCATTTTTAAACAAGTATTTATTTCTTTGGAATTCTAATGAATGAAACTGACAGAATGTAGTAACAAGATGAATTAAAATCAACACGAAGGCTGCATTGTTAGAGAGATTTTCTTTCAGTATAGCTTTTCACATCTTCTCATGGGACGTTGTAAGTCATTTCATCTGAACACAGTCATAAAGTCCCGTTTTCATTAAAATAATTGTAGCAGTTGGGTTTAGATGACTTAATTTGTTTTGAAGTGCCTTGTTTCAGCCATCTACTCAAATCACGCAACATTTTCATGACAATAATGCTCCGCAGCACCTCAGGCTATTGTCACTTATTGAAGGATAAGCATCAAATACAATGAAACTAAATTCAAAATAAAAGTAATTAAATGAGTAATGCATCTGAATTACCTCTCAAGGTGAATTGCTATTGCATTTAAATAAAACAGCCAGCTAATGAAGTATAAATACCTTGAAATTTATCCTAATAACAAACAAGGAAGCAATGTTGAGAGAGAAATATAGTTTTCATTACTTGGGTGCAACCAAACATGGAAAAGCTGTGTCGAGGGAGTATTTCTCTGTCTGTTAATGTGTAGTTCTTCAGATTGAAAGTCTCAGTTGAAGACTTGTGGCTTGCCAACAGGTCTTTGAGGAGGGTCCGCTTTTCCTCCGTCCTGGGGACTCTAGCCAACGAGAACATGAAGAGAAGAGGCTTGGAGCGATTAGCCTCCACCAGAGTGTCTTTGGCCGAGACACTGATGTTTCCCTTCTTTATGTCCCTGTTCTGTGGCCACAGACTGGACATCATGAGTTCAGTTAATCTACCCTTTGGCTGACTGTTTTTGCTTTCAACCTCTCAGTAGTGATTGGGAAACCAGCCATCTAAAATGCCCCCAGCCAAAAACCTCTCTGGAAAAATGCCACTATAGTACAGCCTTTTTTTTTTTCTTATTTGATTTTTGTTGTGTGTGTGCTGTTTAATTTGTTATACTCCCACTTCATGAATTGCTATTCTGTCTGCTTTGCCGAAAGCGCTCTTTATTTCATTTCACTTGCCAACATGCCCTTGAGCGAAGCAGTGCGCTTATCTAACACCACCAAGCTGTTTAATCTTCTCGTATTGTTTTAAACTTTGACTTAGTTTTAGTTACTGACCTCTCACGCTCCAAGGAGAGTGACGCCAACCGTCACCAGAGAACATTTGAGTGCTGCAGAATAACAATTCCTAATTATTTATATTCCCTCGTATAGGTTCTCACAAAGAAAAAGGCAAGAGTTGAGAAATGCAACCAAATACAATCCTTGGTTTCGGGACATCATGTATAAGCAGGGTGAGGACGCGTAGCGCTGTTTTTAATGCACAATACTCTATAAAATATAACATCTGAACCAGATAAACAGCTCATACGGTACCTCGTCAGTGACCTCCAGCTTGAATCAGCGTGGCACCACCCTCTTACCATGTCAGATCTTTTTTTTTAACAGTGTTGGTTGCAATGATTTTAAAGTCATTTTCTTGTTACTTTTGATGTACTGTGCAGTGCTTTCCACCAGACTGACCAAAGCCTTGTACGTGTTGAACTTCGGTCTCTCAGATCTTCCCCCTTTCAGATTTATGCATATTCAGGGCTGATTTATCAAAAATCACACAGAGAATTAGATTCCTTGCTGTATTAAAGTGGTGTTTTAATAAAGCAAGGACATGGCGAGCCGCCATTTCGGGATACTTGGTGTAGCGTCGTCTTCTTCTGTTTCTGGCAGACTCTGCACTTCTTGGAGATATTGGTGGGCGTATACAGAGTGGCCTCGTGTCACTTCTGATTGGTGAGCAATGACGGTCTGTCACACAACATAAAAAACCTGGGGCAGACGCGCTGGATAAAACCAGATGAATCACAGCCTTTGCAATTTGCTAATCGTGTTCTCTCAAATCATGATTTCGATTTTAAAATTGATTAATCATTCAGCCCTAATTCACACACCTAGGAATAGATCTAACCAGTCCATTCATTTAGCAGAATACAATATTAACTCAGGCCTTGATAATGAGACAGGGATGCTGATATTCACTTACACATTGGCCGTCAGCAGTTTTTGCCTGGTCCTCCTTGGCTTCCTCGTGTTTGTTAATGATTTTGGTTCTCTGGTCTTGATTGAAGTGTGCAGCTCTGAGCTCCTGCACCCATGTTGGGGCGTCCGGCAGCAACGCCGCCCCTTTATGTAAGTGCTCTTGCAGCTAGACTGGGAGAACCTGCATTCACTTAACAGCCTTGTTACCATCCTCATGATACCACTTATTCCCAGTTGTCAGTTCAGCTCATGTGAAGAGATCCTGGATATGTTGAGCAACGCTATGAGATACAGGCCCCTCGCCGTGTGCTCCCATTTTTCTTCCAGCATGATTAAATGTGCTTCTTGTTTTCAGGCTTGAGTCCCCAACTCGGACCCTAACCCTGGAGGCCCCCAGAGGAGTGGAGGTCAATGCTGGAGTGGGGGACTTCACGGCGTCCTGTAGAAAAGACCTCCTCTTACAGTCCTCAGAAGGAGAGGTGAGTGTGTGTTTTACCCTGACAAAAGTAGCTATGTTGATGTGTAAACACAAAGAGTAACCAGTGAGGTGTGTGTGTGTGTCTGTGTGTGTGTGTGTGTGTGTGTGTGTCACTTCACACACTCTATAGTGTTGTGCCTGCTTCATTATTGTACCTTATTAGGCTAATGAGCGTCATCAATCCAGATGACCTTGTCCTTCTTTTTTCCCCTCTTCCTCTCATCCCTCCTTTATTCTATTTGGGAGAAGTGACTTCATTAAAGCTGGTTTGATGAGGTTCCCTGTCACTTCACTGCTGCGTCTGTGTGTGTGTGTGCGCGCGCGTCTGTGTGTGTGTGTGTGTGTGTGTGTGTGTGTGTGTATCATTGTTAGTCTGCTATCACACTGTCAAACTCTTTGAATAGCAGCCTGCCACACTGTGCATGTACTGAGGCAGCCTTCGCCATTATCTGTGTGTGTGTGTGTGTGTATCAGCCTGCCATGTTGCGTGTCCACTAGAGCATAGTGTGTCATTAACTCAGTAATTAACAGAAGAATGGCCTGCTTTCATCGTACTCATTGTTGCTGTCAGTCAGACACACACACACAGTTTTTTTTATAACAAATACGCTCAAATTGAATGACCCTATGTGGACCCCCCAACAAAAAAAATATATACACACACAGCAGAAGTTCTATTAAACAATTTTGATCATCGGTTCCTAAACATTCCTCTCCTCCTTCATGTGTTCTCCTAGTTGTTTAGGAACATCATGAATGACGAAGTGAAACATTTAACCCAGTGAGGTCACTCTTGATTGAATCCAGCACTCAACACTGGAGGGTTATCAGCCTAACAGAAGGTAGACGATGGGAAACAGTTGCAGTATATGGAGTTGTATTATCTAGATGTTACACACACGTACTGCAGACTGACTAACAGGCCTGAACAGCAGAGACGGGACTGTACTGAAGTGGAGTTTCGGGTATCTAAACCATTTTTCGAACAACTTTTCACTTTTACTGCCTGTTTTTGAACACAAATAGCAGTATTTTCTATTCTGTATATTTTAAAAGCAGGCTCCTTTAGTGCCCATGCGTGGAGATAAAATAAGGTAAAAGACATAATAAGAGCAACAGAAAAAGATGTTACTTACATTGTTTACTGCTAGCATAGATGGCGATAATGCACATTAGCTTTTGTTGGCACTTACCTAAATATACTGCGTACAGCAAGAATGAGAAGATGTCTCGACTTCTATTGTGCTGAATATTCCCCGAGATGTCAAAGTTGTCCGTTTTAATCTGCACAGCGGTTTTCAAAGAAGATTCTGGTCACATTGCCTGTGTTACGTTTATAAGGGCCAGCAACAAATCGGACATCTTGGATATGTTCTGATCCCCTGATCTACAACAGATTATCATCCGGTTTATGTGTCACCACTGTTTCCTCTCGGAGGGGGGGGCATGAGGTCCCTCCTAACAATCTAGATGAAAAAGCTGCATTCAGAAACTCCCTACTCCAGGAGTATTTAATGGAATTATGATGACCTTAAGGAATTAAAATAGAGGGTTCTATATTTTAGTGGAGAAAAAAAAGAAAAAACAATGGCAAGTCCACAATTGGAGCGAAGAGAAAGCAAACTAATGAAATGGAACAACTAGAAGGGAGCAAATTCAGACTCTGCTGGAATAAGATTTTTTTATTGAGTGGTTGTTGTTCAGTTAATTTGCTTCCACTGGATCGTAGAATCCACCTAAATCATTTTCTAAGGGGTGGCATGGCTCAGTGGTAGAGTCACCGTCTAGCAACTGAAGGGTTGTTGGTTTGATCCTCTCTTCCCCCGGTGACCATGTCCAAGTATCCTTGAGCAAGATACGGAGCCCCTAATTGCTCCTGATGGCCCTGCCACGGATTGGCAACCCGTCCAGGGTGAACCCCGCCTCTCACCCATTGTCAGCTGGGATAGGCTCCAGCCCCCCCAGGACCCTTAACCGCCAAGCTGTATAGAAAGTGGATGGATGGATGGATTATTATTGTCTAGTTTGCTCCTTGATTTCATGGGTCTATTGCTTTCAACTGACTGTTAGATCCAACACCCCCTAGTTCCTGTTTTATTTTGAAATCATTTTCCCCTCTTGTGTCTTGGGTGGTTCTACTTCCTGTCTTGTTCTTTGTTCTTTGTCTTTGTTTCCTTCCTTCTTACTCAGTGCAAATGCAAATAACAACAATATATCTTGACATTTTATCCATGTTTAAACCCCGCCCGACCCCTCACCATGTCTTCCTCCCTTCTCCGCCCACCGTCTCACACGTCTCACTCCACACAGCTCACTCCATGCTCTTCCTCCACCGTGCGTCTCTCCTCTTTTCTGTTTAGCTTTCTTCCTCTACATCATTTTCTCTTCCTCCTCCTTCTCAGCCTCTCAGTTCTTCATCTCTGAGTAACCCAGCCTATCTAATTAACTTTCCACTGCCAGGGTTATACATCAGTGTGGCTGTCACTTTACAGGGAAAGAGAGGGGAGGAGGGGATTATCTTTTTTTTTTTACCCCTTTTGTGTCACTTCTCTCTTTCTCTCTTACTTTCTGTTTCATGTATTTTTGTCTCCTTCTGTTCTTTGTTCATCCGTTATCCCTCTCCGTCTCTCTGCATTTCATTCTCTCTCTTGCTCTGTCATCGTTGCATAAATTGATGTCTCTCTATTTATGGGGAACAATAGCACCATGTCTGGTGTAACTGTAACACGGATTCCTTCAGCAAGACTTGATACCAGGAACGGAAATTAAGGACATGTGGCACACGGCTTCATTAAATTTATAATTTCAAAGTCTTATAGGTGATTTTTAAATCTCTTCCGAGGGACTAAACTTCCTCAAAATAACTTCAGTGGCGTGAAAGAAGAATTAAGCGCAAGCTCAAGAGCTCTACTGCACTTCAGTGGTAAATGATACTTTTAAAAAAACACAAGTGAACAAGGTTGCACTTGCAAAGAAGAATGGCTGTAAGAGTATAAAGTCAGGGTGGAGGGCAGAAGATATTATTATACCTCAAACTAATTAGTGTGAGGGGGGAAAATAAACTTCTGTTCCTTTTTGGTTGTTTGTGTCTCTGTAAATCCTTCAGGCGCTCCAGTGCTCCATAAAACAAGACTCCTCAGCAAAGTGTCTGGTACTATGGGGAACACATTTGAAAAGTTGAAATGGAAAATATTCTGTAACCATCCATCCATTTTCTACTGCTTCTCCCGTTAAGTGTCGTGGGGTGGCTGGAGCCTATCCCAGCAGCCCTCAGGTGAGAGGTGGGGTTCCCCCTGGACAGGTCACCCGTCCATCACAGGACCAACACATAGAGACAGACAACCATTCACACTCACAGTCACACCTACGGTCAATTTAGAGTATCGATCAGCCTCGTCCCCTCTTGATGTCTTTGGACTGTGGGAGGAAGCTGGAGTACCAGAGAGAACCCACACAGGAACAGGGAGAACATGGAGACTCCACACAGAAAGATCCTGTGATGGAGCCGGGACTCGAACCTGGAACCTTTTGCTGTGAGGCGACACTGACCACTGCACCACCGTGCCGCCCTACTCTGTAACCAGTTTACCAAAATATTGTTTGTCTTTACTTGTCTGTTTCAGAACATTAGCATATGGGGAGATTTCCTACTTAAATATTGAAATTTTGTGTTGAATATTCAAGCGTACCATGGAAGTGTCAAGGTTCTATACTTAACCTTGTCCTTCAAATCTATCAGCAAGGACATACTCTAAAAAACAACCATTACAATTTTCCTTTTTACATGATTTGCATTCATTTTTTCAATTGAAAAAACATTTACAATATACTCAAAGGTAGGTACATATACGAATATTAAATAACAAAACAACAAATATGTCTAGGGTTTCATGCACGTTTGCAGTTTGGTACAAATTATCACCTGAAAATCTCCTGCTCTTCTGCCTGTAAACAAGACATATATATATATATATATATATATATATATATATATATAATTTATATATGGCAAGACAGAGAGAGAGATGGAAAGGCCAAGAAAACTCTAAGACACTGGTTCTCAGATGGGCATACGCGTACCCCTGGGGGTACATGGAGGTACTCCAGGGGGTACGTGAAGCTTTACAAAATTTTTTTTTTTTTTTTAAAAAGCAGTAATCCTAATAATAATTAAGGCAAGGCAAGATAATTTTATTTGTATTGCCCGTTTTCACAATCAGTTTGTCTCAAAGGGCTTTACATTCAGTCTTGAGAAATAATTATATTATAAAATTTTGATAAAATACAAATGTATGTTCATACACTGGATTTTATATTCGGTATTCAATTTTAATATCCTTAAAAAAACAGACTCTCCCCAAACCAAGTTAGATTCACCCATTGATCCAGCATCACTCATCAATAACTTGCCGTTGCCATGACGACACGCTGTAACGAAGGAGATGTGGCTAAAGCGCAGCAGTAATGCTGCTAAAAATACAGAGAAACAAGTGAAAAAGAAGACAAAACCAGGGCCGACGAAGTACCGAAAGTAGGCACCCAAGGCACTGTGGGGGTTTTTTGTGGGGAGAAATTAGCCAATGCTAGCAAATCATTAATATAAGTTGTTTAACTTTAATAAATCAGACACTGACGGCACAGCACTGTACCTCTTTATTTTCTACCAAAAATGTTTTGCGCGTGTCAGGGGGTACTTGACTAAAAAATATTTCAAAGGGGGTTCATCACTGAAAAAAGTTGGAGAACCACTGCTCTAAGACAATCATGGAGTATCACAACATCCCAACTGTTGTAGAACGTTATCACGATGCCCCACCCACCCACATCTATCTGTCTCACTGAGACCTGCGCCTGTGTGAGATTACATCGTACCTCTAAACCATTCTGTGACTCTCCTGTCCTCTGACGCAATGTCTAGTAGTCTCCTTGTCAGGTGATCCATTTTGGGAAGCTGCTTCAGGACGTGTGTTGTCCTTGAGCGCAGACACACATTTGTTTGAGCTGACACATTCAGAGCTGTAATTACAATAATAGCTGACATTTTCATGAGCAGTCTATGCCTTTTTTTTTTAATTCTCTCTTTTTTTCTTTTTTTTCAGTACAAGCGTTGACAAGCATTTCCTGCAGCAATCCCAACACAAAATCAACCCGTATTGTCAATGCAACACTCTTACCTACCAACATGCAAGGCTCCTCCTGGTAACTGCACCAGGGAGCTGTAATCTATAATGTAAACCCTCCAAGTCTGGAGAAGCACACCAGGCTCTTGACATGGATATCAGGCAAAGATCAGAGTATGTGTGGTCGTAGGGCCCAACAAACTCTGGATGTTGTTGTTTTAATGTGTTTAATTACTGCTTGTAACCACAAATTTCTCATTAAAACAAGACTGTAAACCGTGACCGCACAGTTAGAAAGCTCTCCAAAACACGTACCAAAGTTCATTTTCTGACACGTCAGTGCTGTTCAACTTTGATTTTTCAGACCTACACACAGCACGTACTAGCTGACTTCACATAGCTGCCACTTCACAGTTGATGTTCGTCTCTAAAGCACAATGAGCAACTGTTGAAACATGATACTGAAAACTTGTGTTTGTATTTTAAAGCTGTTATGGTAAGTAAAGGTTCCGAATGAGTGACGACCACCTGATGCAGTATCTGCTATCCGGGGATGTTCATCTTTGACAAGCTGCAAAATTGGTATTGCCTATGGGGTTGTTACATCTTTCGATGGTTATGAATTACTGACAAAAAAAAATAATTTAAAAATATAAAATTTGAAGTCATGGTGAGGCATGTGTTCTTTTAGCATTTTTATGCAAAGTAGTGAGGGCGACTTCTGCTCAACAGCAAACACCAAAATAATTCTGAAAACATGGAACTTTTTTAAAGCTGAATGGTTGAGTTTACTGGGGAAGCAGACGGGTTTGGAGAGGGTGTGTGGCAAAGAGAGTGTTTGAGCGGTGAGTGACAGAGTAAGGCAGACCTACAGGTGTGTGTGGGGGGGGGGGGGCATGAGTAGAACAAGCTAAGTAGGTGATCCAAACACCATGAGAACATCTGAATAATCTGAATAATGAGGCAAAGAAGCGACTGAGAACGACAGAACAAAGATCTGATGAAGCGTGGATGAGGGGCTGGGGGTAGATCTCTCGGTGAGAGAGACGTCTGGAAAGAAAGCACCCACACACACATAGAGGAGAAGAAGAGACACCAAAGACATGACCAGGGCTGTGACAGCAACACAATCTGCAGCGAAAGTTTTCCCCAAAAATGACTTGCTGAAGTTACAATCTTGTGACTGTTCTAAAACATTTCATGATGTCGCACATTTGGTAGCAACACCACGTCACTGCATCCGTGTGTCGCCTGTTGCCAACATCATCTCCTCCACAGCGCACAAAGGAATCACCGCTGCCTGCCAATCAGAGCGGGCTTAAAATAAGTGGCAAAAAATATCTACATGCATCACTAAAGAGAAGAGCTTATCCAGATAGCATTCCTTTTCATCCGTTCTCATACAAGCTTTCCCTGACCGCTGACACCATGAAATGAACAGAGGAGAGCGGATGAAAGGAGAATAGGAGGAGGATCGGATGAGTGGGAGGTGGAGGAGGATGGCGGAAAATAGATGTTTCTGTCGATTTTGCAGGAGAAAATAAAGGCGTGCAGGACAGCGAGGCTTAAAGGCAAATCAATGTTGTCAGCAGCTGGCATTTAAGAAGGGGCCATTAAAGTTTAAAAAGTTTGGAAAGCAGCGCTGGAATTAGGGCCAAATGGGTTAGAGGTAGGGGAGCACTGGCTTCCATTAAAATCAAAGCCAACGAGAGCTGACAGATCCTCTCAGGATTCCTGCACTCCTCCTGGCTTCCCCTGTCCCTCTTTCTCTCTCTCTGATTCCCTCCATCTTTCCTTCAACATTAATCCATTCTATCCATCTTTCCTGGCCATTCATTTTTTTTTTACCGTCACTCTCTTTCTGCCTACTTGTCTCCGTGTTGATTATTTTTCCTCTAACTTTTCAGCAAACTATGCCTTCCTCCACTCATCTCATCATAAACGCTTCCACAGCTCTTTTCAGCAACTTTTTTTTTGCATCACTCATCCCCTTTCTGTCGCTTTACGAGACGTTGTTTCAGCTCACACATCAAGGTCTCAGAGAATAGACCTCACAAACTGAAAATACGATCCTCCCGCCACTGTTTTACAGCCATAGAATGTCAGAGGAATTGGTTTGAAGGATTTTATTAGTTGAGCTGAGTGCAGTCACAGATGTCCGTTATCTCTGACTCATCGGTTTGATTATAGTCTTAATGTCAAAGAAGAAACTCGCCATAAGGTGAGGGATCAAATACTCTCTTTCTTAGCGTGGTTCAAAGCTTCAAAATCGCTACATTTGCAGTCAAAGCGCAAAAAAGTTAGGTTCAGGAGGGTTCGATAGAGCACCAATTGGTGTACAACACAGTTACATTTGGATATTTATTTTCGGCGTGTCATGTTGCTGTTACTTGAAACTGGTGACCATGGAGCACGCAAAATTCAAATGTAGCAAATGTTGTTCACATACATCCCCCAAATAAGCGTGGAAGAAGTGAGAGGTGGGGTTTTTTTCGGTTTGAAAAACTGTGTTTTAGTCAATAGTATCCTTAAAAACCCTTGAGTCTTTTTTAAATTCAGTCCCTGTATTCAGTCAACAGAGAGCTGAAGCTGATACTAATTGTGTAAAAAGCTGCGAACACGACTCCCATCAACCAATCACTGATCCTGGTGTCTAACAGAGCTGCAAACAAAAGCTAAGTTGATCGCCTGATGTGATGTTTTTCTGGTCGCTGTCTTCAGTAACTCGCTATCTGTTTTTTCACTGTACTTGGTCGTATGGTTACCAGTGATCAGCTGTCGCTACGTGTCTGTGGCAGCTGTCTGGTCTGATTCAATGCATCTGCCATAAAGGGCAGAATACCCTTCCTCGCTCATTCTGAGCACCAACCAGCCATTTCAGAAGCCAAATGATGAAGGCGGCAGCTGTGTGTTTCATATTTGTTTTCAGCGCGCGTGCACACACACACACACACACACACACACACAGACAAACATAGGAGAATAGGAGAATCTGTCTGTGCAGCCAGCTGAGCTACAACACAGAAAAGGTCATGTGTAGGACCAGAATGAGTTAAAGTGCAACAATATTGTAGTAGTGACTTTCAAAACAATTAGCTGCTGCGAGCGCTAATGTACGGAGGTCTGTTGGACAAGCTGTGTCCCATCCTCAATGGGCCCAAATAGCTGTCTTTATATTTATTGTGGGCAAGCTCGTAAAAATACTTTCATGCCACATGTTCAGTGTATATTGTGGTAAAACGAGGTACACAAGAAGAACCTCGATACCTCTTCCACTGCAAACAAAAGTAACAACATTAATTATTATCACAATTCCTTGAAACACACACACATCTCTACTGTATTTGTTGTGACGTGTGCGGAACAGGAACATGGGCTACCCTGCTGTTACAAATGTAATTATATGACAGAGAGGGAATAATGACAGGGATGGCATTATTGAGACATTATTGAAAGTATAATTACCTCTGTGCACTAGTAAATGCATACTTATTTTCAAGATACAATACTAAAATACTCTTAACCATAGATGTGATGTGTATCTGACAGTGTCTGTGCAGAAAGTCCTCATTCAAATCCCTAAAAGGCCACCTACTCTTCTGTCATAAAAAAACTCCAGATGATATTTTCCATTTCACCTTACTTCTCTTTGAAGTCTCACTAGACGTGTCCACATGAACTTATCAGGCAAATTTTAAGTGAACCATGGATAAGAAAGCATAGAAATGCATATGATATAAAGATTATTTTTAGGAGGTATTCAGTGCACAAGAATTTGAACTGTGAACTTGAAATTAGAATCGGAATTAATAGCACATTACACATTGGTTTCATCATGTAGAACGAGAGTGCCGCCAGTTCTGTGCAATGGCTGGTTTATAACTGTATGTTCAGTCCATTACGGCGGTGGTTATGTTGAACACCCACTCTGCAAAACAAGCCACTACTTCAACATCGAGGTCAATTGTTCAGCGGCTCCGGTTCATTGTGTTCAAAACTTGTTCCATTCTGAACAAGCCCGTTTGAAATGCGCGCTGCACTCGTAAGATTATCAATGCTGACTGGCTCGGCATCATCATCATCATCATCATCCTCGCCCATCACCTCTAACTGAGAAATTTACATCACAAAAAGAATGAAAGAAATCGTTTCCTGACAGCGTCGACATTCCTTCAAACTCTTAATTATTCAAGTTGGGCACGAACATTATTTACTGCTTCTGCTGCACTCCGCTGCTGACTGAGAGGTGAAGTCAGGTTAACTACAGCAACTTTTTGAAAAAAATAAAAAGGTTGGTTACCATGGAGCTTCATTGTTTGTAGGCACAATGTTGAAGTTTATTAAGGCTCTGTAGCCTGGGGGTATTATTGGGCTGGTACACTGGGATTGGCTTTTTTTTTTTTTTTTTGCAGCTTGTTGTTTAACCTGCGGGTAAAGGAGAATGGTGAGTGAATTAGAATATTGGCAGGGGGTCATATACTCATGATGCCTCGCACACATACACATGAATACACACAAATTAAGAATAAACCAAAACACATAAATAAGTGCTCTAAAATGCACAAGCACAGAGATTAAACCACATAAATACAGATTCAAGTCATCCTACACAGGACACACTTACACTCTCATCCAGCGAGCACACCTGCACATATGTAGATACACACACACACACACACACACACAATACTAGCACAACTACCCTCCTGTCTTCGTTGAAAAATTGCTTACATCCAGTTTTCTCTGCATCTGTATGAGTTCATCTTAGAGGCAACAGATTAACAGATACCTGTCAATACTGTGGAGAAAGGTGTGATTAATGTCTATACTTCACACTGCCCTGGGCCATTGTCATAGATGGGGAGCACGCGCGCGCGCGCGTGTTGAGGTTCTGCCACTCTGATATAACAGTCTGTTTTTCTGACATGTGGGAGTTTTGTCTCTGTCAGTGTCACATTCATATATTTCAGATGCATCTCTGCAACACAGACTGTATTACCGTGCATGACTGGTCTACCTGTGAATCTTTAATGAATGCATATCAGTGCTGTTGATTTCAGCTTGTGTGGGTGTGGGTGTTGGTCGGGTGGGTGGGTGTGTGTGGGTTTGTCATACATTAAAGGGCTTTATGTCCTCTGTCATTTAGCCCATTGTCAACTCCAGTTGCAACGTCTGTCCATTCAACAAGCCTAATGGTCTGTGTAACGCACTCAAATAGCTCCACAAGCTCCCACCTGTTTGTGTTGTTTTAGTCTCTGTGTGTTTCATGTGCGGGGGATGAAGGTGACCTGAAGCTGAGGCCACACAAATGTAAAGGTTGAATGGAATGTGCAGAATTGTGTGTGTGTGTGTTTGTGCTGGTGATAGCGTGCTGTTGTTGCACTCCCTCGATACTGAAAAAAACAGTCTCTACATTAGTAGTGAGAAATACTTTACAATTACGGTGCAGTAATATCAGTTACTAATGCTTAATTACCCCATTTGACAAGGGGTTATAATCAGTTACTGATGTTCATCTTAAAATTACAGCCAACGTATGTGAAAAAGCTTGGGGAGGTTATGATGTTATCAAGGAGCTCGTCTTTGAGCTGAGTCATCAAGAACAGCTGGTTATTTATGCTCAAGAATGCTTATGCTGCACTTCCATTGTATATAACTAAACGCTACCTGACCATTTGTAGTGTAGCCTTACTCTGAGAGGTAGCAGCTAGAATAACAGTAAAAGGCCCAAACACATGGAACTAAAAAAAAAAAAAAAAAACACACAAAAATAATGTTCGTTTGCTCCTGCAGCAGGTAATTGCTCACCTCTCTTCCTTGTTTACCCACCGAGATAATCTCCGTCCTCCAGTCTCCTGTTACACACGTTCATACTCTCCTGTCTTCTCATAACCTCCTCTCTAAAAAAGTAAATACATAAATAAACTACACTCTAAAAGTAGTCCTTCCCTCTCTTCTCCTCCCACAGACCCTTAAACTCTCTCCTTCCCTCCGCTGTCTTCCACCCTGCTTCCGATCGTGTCCTGTTTATCGCAGATTTCTCCTCTTTTGCAGCTCATTCGCCTCCCACCCTCTTTCGCCTGTTCCTCAGCTGTGCCAAAGGAAATCATCCATGAAAAATGTTTTGACCCTCCATAATTGCTTCTTCCCACATGTTTCCCATCTCTTTGACGCCGGCGCCACGTGACCGCTACAATCATTCACACACATAAACTCATTCGAGTGTATACACACACTCATCCACCCACGCAGACATGTACATACAGATGTACAGACGGAAGTATTATGGCTCTGTACTTATAGAGGCAGATAAACGGCTGCCACACAGGCACGTTCCAATTTTAACAGTATAGATGCTTGTCTTTGGATTGAAGGAGAGGACCCACACTCATGGACATAATACATGAGATATAGAAGTGTCCATACATGTGTACAAGTCAAATTTGAGGGGGAAATTAAGTGGGAATGATTTTTAGGATTTCTCTTCACCCTCATCTTGTTGAATAAATTGTTCAAAAATGCTGAGACTATCTTGTTCTTGTTTTATTAAACTATTCTTAATGTGCGCTGGCTTCGTTTGATGGAGGGATCCCGATCCAGCACCACCTTAATACCTTGTCACGAGCGGTGTTTCATTCTTCGACACACGCCTTTAAACACACACTCTCACTTGAACACACACCTGCCTCCCACACCGCAAACAGCGGGCCAACCTGACACTTTCAATTTGGGGAGAATGTCAGCATTAATCCAACGTTACACCACAGCAGACAGCTGTCACTCCCTCTCCTCTCCTCCCGCGTCTTCCACCTCCCATCTCTTCTCTGACTTCCAGTCTTCTCATCTTCTACTCTTCTTTAGCTCCTCCTTCATTTGTTTCTGTCTGGGTTTTAGTTTTTATGGAAGTAAAAACAGAAATTTAATTTTCATTACCTCACATAAACACCAGTCGCTCCTCGTTCTCCAGTCCCATTGCCATGCCTAAGTTCTTTTGAGGTTTCCAGCATTATTGCAACCCGACTATTCAGATTACATTCAGGTTATGTTACCAACCGTGACAGAGTCCTTTCCTCTGTAATGCAACAACTGAGCACTGCAGCTTTTATTGGGGAGCTAAGAGGAAATGACAGGTGGGCACTAGGGACCCGTTAAAGGCATAGGCCTGACATTTAGAGATATACACTGCTATTTTCATTTACTCCATATACGAGATGATAAGTGCACATATACATTTTTCATCAGTTCTTGGCAGTGCAACAGCAACCAGCAGGTAGAGATCAAGAGATGCACTGGTGACTTTTAGCCTCCTTGTTTACTTGTCTGTCTACTATGTAGATGGTTGAGGGTTCGAGTCCAGCGGTGGAAAATGCACATACAACACATATGACATTAGCATTAGCACAAACACTTATGATGTCAAAGAATATCTTGTAATCATTTGATTTTTCTTCATAAGTTGACAGTACCAAAATGATCAAGACAGGAGGTGGTAGTTTAGTTTGTGTTCAGTAGTTTTAATGTTTTAGCTGAATGATGTGCAAAAGTGCACTTTTTGTTTACATGCTTTTGCATCATAAAATCTGATAGTTTTGGCCATAATTTGCAATATAGGAACTCATTCCTAAAGCATCAATTCACTGACTGCCTGGCTCATGTGTGGCTGTGTTGTGTTACCAAATGGACTAGCACACTAAAACTGTATGTCTGTTATACGGTTATTTGCAGCATACATAAATATTCGCTTTGATAAAACAGAAGGCTTGGAGTATTTGATTAATTGTGAAGCCAGTTGACATCTTCTTCACTTAAAATATATTCAAAAGTAGACTTTTATACATTGGAGTTGATCAATATCCCCCCAGAATCGATATCAGCATCCTTGGTTGCACAAAAGTGTTCAACAGATATCATACTTTAAATTTATTGAAGTACTTGACTTGAACCCTCTACAGCTCTGCTCCGTTTACGTGTGTGTGTGTGTGTGTGTGTGTGTGTGTGTGTGTGTGTGTGTGTGTGTGTGTGTGTGTGTGTGTGTGTTGTTTATGCAGATCAAGATGTTCCCCTTCAGCCAATGTGGAATAATTAATTACACTAATTGGTTCTGGATCCCTCATTCCCCTTTTAAACTTTTCTTCTTTGATTTATCTCATCCCTTTATGTTCATCACCTTCCAACAGCTTCTCACACACACACAAACACACACACACACACACACACTCTCGCTGGATGGTTGTAATTGCAAACTTAACCCTACACAACTTTAACCCTCCCTGTTCCAAACCTCAACATGTACATGTGATAAAACATAAAGGTTGTGGTTGTAACAGTTTAGGAGGAAACGTTATGTGGCATTTTACTGGCCACCAGTGTGCTGCTAATTTAAGAAGCCCAAGACTCGGTCCTACTGCCTTGTTGACATGACGACGCGTAGAGGAGGGAAAGAGCAGCGGCTGCATTTGAATAACAAGAAACATCCTTCTCTCTAAGATTTTCTGTCCATAGATTTTTTTTCTTCCACTTTCATTTTATTCTTTTCTATTTTTAACAGTAGTGTCTCCCTTTCATAGACAGAAAGACCAGAAGTCAAAGAGTAACTCCTATTTTCCTCTCTCTGCTCCTGGACACAGATGGTACAGCATCTTCCTTTTGAAAAGGGACCATTAAAGGAGACTCTCAACTCAGAACTGTCCTTTTGCTATTAAAGCATAGGTTTTTCACTGAGTGACCTTCTCGTTAGTGTGTGTGTGTGTGTGTGTGTGTGTGTGTGTGTGTGTGTGTGTGTGTGTGTGTGTGTGTGTGTGTTTACGTTGCAAGAATTTTTCTCAATAACTTGACATAGACCCATGTGGGCACATGATCTGTCAAATCCATTGGCCCCATCTAGAAAGCCCCCTCCTGACCCGCCCTCCAGAACAAGCTGATTGAAGTCCCTTGAGCTGAAGGTCTAGTTGCATTGGAAATCATTGAGGAAAATCCCTTTGCAAGTTCTGGCCAATATCACAGGTATTAGAAACTGCTTTCATACAGAGGAGACTCAAATTTACAAAAGGGATGAGAAGCTCCATGACTAAGCCTCTCTGAAGCAGCTTTAACCTGTGTTTCTTTTTTCTTATTATTATTATTTGTGAAACTCGTCTAAGTAGTTTTACATTTTCTCTATTTTTAAATTATTAGGACTTTTTCTTTTTCTTTTTTTTTTGATACAGATTTAGTTGTACTTGTTTGAAGTGGAACAAAATAATATGAAATTAGAGCCGGAGCGTGCTGTCCTCCCACTGTTTAAATCAAATTTGATCAAATGTCATTGTGCACAAAATCCATCACAGCATGTAAGACATTAAAGATGGTGGGAACGTCAGTAGTACAGGTGAATACACCAGCAGCACTCGGTGAAAAGGTTCCCCTGGAAACAATCAGAGGTTATCAAGATATCTCCATGTTTTGAATCCTTCCCTTCACTCCTTTGTCTCTTCATCACCCAGCGGGCTCTCCTCATCATCACCGCCTCAGAGCAGAGTGTAGATCTTTAATCAATGGACGTGTCCCCATTTTATTGTAAACTTCTGTACATTTTTCTCCCCTTATGTGTTTGAATGTACTTATAATCTAAGAAAGCTCATGCAAACCTTCTCAACAATTTTCATGTTTAACATATGATGTAATTGTTTGATTGTTTGAATCTCTCCTCTCGGGTGTATTGACACACGTTGCTTGCTCGATAAACGATCTCTCTTTTATTTTCTCAGATTGTTCTAGAAGCAAACACCATCCGGCTGGGCAACATTCCCCTCGGCAGTGCGGTGGACCCACTGGAGGGGGCACCAGCAGGCACCACCTACACCAAACAGACTGTGTACGAGCTGTGTGCATGTGCTAACGGCAAGCTCTACCTGTCCCCGGCTGAGAAAGGCTCTACCTGCCAAACAACTAGTAACTTTTGCCTCTGGAGCTGAAAGTGAGAGCCACTACTTGTGGACCGTTGAGTTTGAAGCTAATGCTAGCCAACAGACCGAATCAACATGGATTATGGCTTGGGAGGGAAGCTATCGCCAGCTAACAGACCAAATCATCATGGATTGTTGAGTGGCGAGAAGTTCTTGACCTTTTAACCAATCATATAATACGGATTACAGCTGGGCGGGATGCTGATGTTTGCTAACAGACCAAATCATCACAGACTGCCGCTGGAAGTGGCGCTAATGCCAGCTAAAGGGCTTGGCTAGAAGCTACAGCCAGCTCACTGACAGAAGTGGACTGGTCATGGTGGTCAAGACAATGGACGACTTGGAAGCAAAAGCCAACTGGTGGCTGTGTCATAAGACTCATCATGGGAGGACAGTCACACTGTGGGACACCGTTGCTGTCATTATATCTCTGAAAGTCATACAGGCGACATTTGGGTGGGTGGGGGGGGATGTGGCCTGAGAACAGCAAGTACTTACATGTACAAGTGAGTTATATGTTCACTGTATGACCAAAATACCCTGGAAACCCCCTCCTTCTTTCTTTTGGATCAGCGGATATGATGATGATGATGATGATGATGATGATGATGATGGACAAACCTGCCAGCAGGGACATGGACAAGCACCCTGGGTTCACATTTGTGAGGACAATGGCGTAACCCTCCTGGGTAGCGAACACATAAATTAGACAATGGTTTAGTTTAGTGGGAAGCTAATGCTAGCTAACGGACCAATCTATACCAGAAAGGCCTTCCCCCTCCTCCCCTCTAGTGATTCAACCCTCCCACATCAGTCTGCACCTGACAATGTTTTTTGACCCGCGTAGATCAGTGCAAATATCTCTCCTCTGACCCCGCGTTCACCAGCTTTTCTCTGCGCATTCTTTGAATCGTCACTTCTCTGTCATTTTTCATTAGTGTTTCTGATCTGTTCTTCTGTCACGTCTTTACAAACCTTGAAACTTTGAATAATTTGCCACTGCGCCTCTGTGTCTCTTGTCCACGCTTTAGTTCCTGTTAGGAGGAGACATTATTATGTCCATCCATTTTCGTCCACTCGTCTTGTGTTGTTGGACACACTTTGATACTCGTTCCCATCATTACAGCTGTACCACGTACAGGGTTTCTCCTCCTGGTAGTCGGTGTCGGCTCAGGTGGGTGCTCTGACAGACCAACAGATTTGTGGTATCAGGCCAGTTCCTCTGGCAGTCTGGTCACAGTGGGACAGCAGCCAGACCAATACGGGTCTTGTTATCGAGTATTTACATCCTTTCTTACCCCAGATCTTTTATGTGGCATTTCTCATATTATTGCAAAGCCAAGTCATGGCTTTTTTTTTTTTTTTCCTGTCATTCTTCTGCTGTTATTCTTCCATTTTCTCATTCTTCGGCTCGTCTTTATCACGTATTTTGCCTTCCTTAACCTTCCTACACCACTCTATTTCCACTTCTTTGTCCTTTTCTTAGCCATCGTTCCCAAAGTTACACATCTTGATGTTTCCCCCACAAATTTCTCCTTCGCTAACTCACCTCCTCTGGCCATCCCCAACTCAAATATCAGGAAATGTATCCCTTTGCACCCTTTCAAAAGTTCAGCAACCTATACAAGCAACAAAAGTCAAGAGGGTCGGCACTTCTATTTTGGGGTTTAATGTTTTCTATTGTAATCTCAGATGGGGAATAAGTGTGAATGATCTGCTATGTCTGAAAATGATAGGAAATCAACACCTATGTGTGGCAGAAATCCCCCCCAGAGGACATTCTGAATGGGTTTGGTTGAATGTGAATGGACTCAACAGGATTAAGGCCCTGATGCGTATTTTTCTTTTTTTTTCTTTTTTTAAACAAAGCGATACACAGGTGCCTTTGCTGCTGTTGGTAAAAGCACATCACAGTCTGAACCTTCACTCTACCCTCAGTGGACCGTCTGCAAGTGTCTCTGGACAAACTATTTATCAATCTACCTATCTATCTACTAAGTTTCCTGCCCCCCCCCCCTTCTCTCCTGGTTTTTAACTCTCAGTACACCCTGCTGAAGAAAAGAACAATTCCAAACCTAAGTTTAATTTTCTGCTGTTTTCCCTTATGATTTTATTCTTGATTAAAAAAAAAAAGCACAAATTATGCCATGTATATAACAATACCAATAAAATACAAAATTAAATATTGTTTTTAAAGAGAAACCCTGGAATCATCAGTGTCAATTCATCTCACGCAAATTATTTTCATGCTTTGATTTAGCTATGTTTCTAATACTACTGCTTTTAATGCAGTTTTCTTTTTTTCTTTTTTCTTTTTTTACATTTTCACAGGTTTGCCAGCATAATTACGACTTATAGTATGGACATACTCTTAATCCGTTCAAAATAATCTTCTTTTTTTTTTTCTTATTTCTTGATTGGTGTTGGACAACTTCTCTGCAAGCCCTGTCAAAATCGTAAATCATATTTTGGCTACTTTGTTTTTCATGGTGAAACTGAAGAGTGCTTAAAATATCTTTAAATTCATCTCTGTATTAACCACATCCAGAAGATGAATTTGGTCATTTTCCCGTGAGGTGGATCATTTATTACCTCTCATGGGAAAGCCAACTGAACGCATCACAGCTATCGTGACGTCATGTATGATCTCAGTCTTTCTCATCTGGCTGTATGCTCAATAATCCAACGACACAAATAAAAAAGCAGCACCAGTGTACGACTTGAAGACGTAGGACAGACGATGGATGTGTGAGATACTGGAGGATGTTTTGAAAGTTTATAAATGGTTGGAGTTGGTCTCCATTAGCTTCAGGCTATCAATATGTGGCTGGCACCAAACTGTGAGTACTGAAAGACAAATTACACCTGTTTTTTTGGTGAAGTGACATGTGAACAATGGCTGGAGTCCGTCCGCTGTCCCGGTCCTCTGAATCCTGTAAGTGGGTAAACACGCACAACACCTGAGCCTCAGAGTGACTCGGCTAAACTGACCATCATTAATGGTGTTTAATCCATCCGAAATGTAGCACGGCTCTGTTGCTCGTCACTCATTGAAGCTGGTACTGATTACAGCTGATCTGTAGAACTCTCAGCGGTTCCTGCAAAGTACGCGTTGGAAAAAGCAACGTCTGACGCGTTCACGTCTCCTGCTGATCCTATGGGTTTTGCGGCGATTCTTTGAAGACCAGAAGGAAAAGCAGCACCTACCAAGGCTGGCAAAGATTTAGCGCCCAGAGCAACTACGATGGGTGAATAGAACTCATTTATCAAAAGAAAATCAAAGGATGGATTCAGGTACAGTTGATGCGTCACTGCTCACTCTCCTCGAGAAAGAGGTTATTCATAAAAACTCCTGTATCTGAATCAGTAACAACTGAGCGGGTGAGGTTACTGGCTTCCTCCAGGTTCCTACCCTCAAAAAAATAGAGCTTGTAGAGTAAAGCTGAGGTCTATAAACTTTCCAGTTTAGATACTAAACAAACTCCTAATTTAAATTATTAGTTTTCAAAGTTGTAAACTTCAGAAAAGCTCCCAGTCGATTTATCCAGGACAGGAACCATTGATTTGTTTGCTGTAATTTTTTTTTTTTGTCACGACTTCGTGATACACTCACATTTTACTATGGATGTGTTACTGTGGTTTTTCCTATTCTGAATGATCTAAATCAATATATTAATGAATATTGACATGAATTTGAAGATGACGGTGGACATGGACAGGGCAGGCTGCTGAGCCAGGCTGTGTGAAGGAGGCTCAGTTCGTAGACCTGCTCCAGTTAAACTTTCCTGTGATGAAGATCATTCTCATCATCAATCACTGGGTGATGTCACTGGTTAAGAAGAGAGCTGAGGAAGCTCAACAAGGCCGGAATGTGAAGGCCACGTTGATCAGCAGTATGGGTGAAGACCGTTTCAGGCATCCGTGCGTACATTATACATATGTATTTTTAAGCCACACAGTTTAGCAAAGCTGCAGATCAAAGCAGCTAATTTCTTACTTCAAGTTTCCTTCATATTTCTTTGGTCCTGGTTGTCTGAATTTTCCCCAGTATAATAACTTGTACTGACAGTTGCATGCAGCTAAATTCACTCCAGATATACAGTATGTTCCTGGTCTGCCCCGGCCTCGTCTGGTTGCTGTTAAAAGTGATCGGTTTGAGATTGCTGGGTCATGGAGATGTTGGATGATGAAGTAACTACATCATACATGACTTAAGTCCATTTCAGCTCAAACAAATGCAAAGCAACGTGTTCGGTAAACCCAGACTGTCGCCCTCAGCTCCTGCTGAATAAGTTAGCATTTTCTTGTTTCTGACATTTGTCATGAGACCATCCAGTTGGTCACCAAAGCAACGGATGTTGTCATGTTTTTGTGTCCAGGTTGTAGAAGTTCTTCTTGACTGAGGCTTATATCACCAGACTATATTAGGTCATTACATTTAAATGCCGATTCTTTCAGCATCACATTTATCAGTGGCGGGTCGTTAGTGATTGGTGAGGTATGACCAGTTTCATAAATCACATGAGTGTATTTATAACTTTCAGATCCACGTCCGTTTCACGCTTGTTTGATAAATGAGGGCCAGTGTCTGGAAAGTTTCAAATTGCAAAGTTTTTTCAACAGACAAGGAAGAAACAAGTTGTTTCCTCAACAGAAAACTGTTCGTGTCTCAAATTCTCTGGATGCACCAACTAAGTCTCAGTACGCCAAGGTGCAAGCGCATCTGGCTCTGAAAGAGAATGGGAGATGACACGCGGGTTGCGTCGGTGTTACACCCAGATTATTCATCGTAGAACCCAGAGGCACTTGCATCACGAGCCTTAGACCTTGTCCCTTAGATCATTTAGTGAAGCCTTCAGTCCTGCAAATTTTAAAACCAATCAGCTGGCAAAAACTGGATAAGAAACACTGCATTAATTTGTGGAATCTTAAAGGTTTTTGCAGCAAAAGCCGCACCGAGCTCATCTATCATATCAGCTCAAATAAATGAGA
This sequence comes from Aulostomus chinensis, assembly GCF_037954235.1. Classification (NCBI taxonomy): domain Eukaryota; kingdom Metazoa; phylum Chordata; class Actinopteri; order Syngnathiformes; family Aulostomidae; genus Aulostomus; species Aulostomus chinensis. The sequence goes on along the minus strand of NC_141327.1, from coordinate 13,391,919 downwards.
CACAACCTTTCTTGTGATCTAGCAAAGATGCAACCTAATTTCTTTGCTGGGCTGGTGGGTAATGGAGCTGTTATGATTTATTAACATGAGACAACCTCCTGAAGCAAAAAAGCACTTCCTTTCCTGCCTCTGCCTCCAGATGGGAGTCAGGAAACCTTTTCTTCTCCAAAGCTGATTCTAACTTTAGTGTTAACCCCACCACCACCACCATCACCACCACCTCACCGGGGGGCTGGGAAGCTAAACGGGAACTCTGGAACAGGAACCATCACACGAACAGTCAAACGTGACAAAGTTGGGAGTAAAACCAGTGCCAGTGAGCTTTGGCCTGTGGTCCTCGACCCAGTGACTATACTGGGGTTGACTGTTCTTCTCCACCTTGGCACCAGACTGGTTGGAAAGGTGCTGGCTGTGTTTTCGCTTCCACATCTCCTGAAACAATTCAAGCTTTCACCCGCCATGATGTGAACATTTCTACCAGTTACAGCCTGTTAGCTGGGTTGGTGGAAGGGTTCTACACACAAGCCCAAACCTGCTCAAAGGTCCCATTATGATATATAATTTGAGTGAAATTTATGGTTAAATGTGTTTAATTGCTTGGGTGTGAGCGTTGAGCTCCAGCTGTCTGAACTGTTTGACAGATGAATGTGTATCCAAGAGCATCAAGAGTCCTGGATAGGGGGGTGACGCAGATGCAGTCAAGGTCTGAGGTCCTGGTGAAGAACACGCTACCGTAGCTGGTTGAGCTCAGAGGACCTTAGGAGGAATAATGTTGGAAGCCGCATCTATTAGGCTATTTGATGTACGTACATGCTTGCGTTTAGCAAAGGGAAATTTCAAGTTGGCTTCTTTAAATTTTAGTTACAGCTTATCAACTCTTGGCACGAGGCGCGCTTCCAGGCTCCGTCTCGTTGCCCACTTCCAAATAAATCTCAAAGAAAAGAAGAGGGCGTCTGAAAGCCTCTCCTCTATGGAAACTAACGAACAAACAAAAACACTTAAGACTATGCTTGGTCTCTCTGTGCACGTCAGGGTTTGTCCACGTCTCAGCAACAACACTGGTCCAGAGGCACACAGTTCCCTTAGTTCTACAGAGGTTTACAAAATCGCAAAAAAAAAACACCAAAAGAAAACTTTCACATTAATATCAAGTTTGACCACTTTTTGTTTAATCTACTAATTCACACCTATTATAGATGAAATATCCATAACAACTACAATTTAACAGGGGTGAAGTCTCTAACTGTGCGGTTAGCTTCACAACGCTAAGTCATGAATATGCAGGCTGAGGATTTGTTTGTCAATTTGCTGTGAGTCAGTCTCTCCCTGCAGCAGCAGCAGGACCCACATGAGCGTCTCCTAAGTGAGTCGCAGACCTTCATGCACTCAAGCACAGCAGCTGGAACTTGACTGATTAGGCTCCTACGGCCTAAATATAAATGAACCCTGACAGCAAGGACGGGATCTGTTAGGATCTAAAGGCCAATGAGATTGTGAGCTTTTTCTTCACCTCAGGTGAGCTGTTACACAAGCAGGAGCAACCGGGGCACCTCGGGGTGTCCCGGGGTGTCCCGGGGCACCCGGCGGCTCAGGAGCTCCGGCGCTAATCTCTGTCCTTCAGCAAGACGCTGAACCCTCATTCCCAGCGGGCAAGCCAGTGCTGTGTGTGGAAAAACAGAGACGATATTCTAAAGTGCTCTGTGTACTTTTTTAAAAAAAAGACACTTTTTCTCCATTTTACAGTAACATCAAGCTGTTGGTGTTCACATTACTATGTTGGGTTTGACTGCAGTCATCATTAAAATGACTAAAACATGACACAGGTCGTGCAACAAATGCCATTCGTTTTATACATTTATGAATACACAGGATTTTTATTGTTTAGGAAATAATTCATAATATTTTACGAACAGAAAGCAGTTTTTGGCAGATTATTAATCATTTCTTGAGCATATTACTGTACTGCTGCCTGAGCGCACTTCAGTCTTGCTGCTGAAGAGTAAAAATAGAGTGACTTTAAGACGGCAAAACCATTTTTTTCACGTTCATGAGAACACAAGAGAAAACAATATCCGACTCAGGCCCACCAGGGCAGCCTGCCTCGTCTCACTGTGCAGCAGAGCTGACGTTCGTCTGAGTCCTCCTTTCTCCTCCTGGGTTAAACGCAACAGTGCCTGTCAGTCATTGCAACCTACACTGTGGTCGAATTACAGTGATAATGCTTTCCTTCTGAGTGAAAACGTCATTATCTAATTATCACGGTATGTGTAGAATAAACCTCACTAATGCCACTAGTTCTTAAGTTATTACAAAATTAGGTAATATTGTGATAAATATTAGGTAATATTGTAATAAATATTAGGTTACATTGCAATTGTGCCGTAATCTGGTAGTGTGTCATTTTCTGCGATGCTGCATTTTTGTTGTTGTTCCTTTTTTTTATGCAACAATTGTTAAATTGAACCCCAGGATGTAAGCGAAGGGCAGCAATAAAAGAGCGGAGTAATTAAAACAAGGAATTAAGGTGTGTATATGATGGTGAGTGCTTTATTTCTTAAAATAATCCTAATTTCTGCTCTTTTTAGAGCCTTTCTACACTTTGAAACATGTCCCTTACACTGTGTCTCATGCGCTCTAGCTCTAAAACACACACACACACACACACACAGCCAGCAGAAGTCACCTTGGCAGCCACAATGCCCTCCAGTTGCTTCGCTTGTCAGGCTCAGAGAGTCGGAGCAGCTTGATGTCATTGTTATTGTTGTAACTGTTGTTGTGTACATCGGCCACCAGGGGAAGAGTGCGATGGCCCCGGGTCTCTGCTCTGTTGTCAATGACAGTCAATGACACTCCACTGCTGAGTGAAAAGGATTAGCAACTCTCTCTCTCTCTCTCACACGCAAACGTATATATGTGTGTGTGTGTGTGTGTGTGTGTGTGTGTGTGTGTGTGTGTGTGTGTGTGTGTGTGTGTGTGTGTGTTTTAGAGCTAGAGAGCACGAGAGACAGTGTAAGGGACATGTTTCATAGTGTAGAAAGGCTCTAAAAAAAGCAGAAATTAGGATCATTCGTCTTCCTGAGGCCTGGGAGCTTGAGGGTTCTACGCAGTATCTTAGCTGTTCCTAGGATTTCGCTCTTCTGGACTGAGGTTTCAGGTGTTGTTCTTGGAATCTGCTGGTGCCACTCTCCCAGTTTGGGGGTTCCTACTACCAGGGAGACCATGTCAGCCTCGACCTTCCACATCCATTCTGGTTGTTCTTTTAACCCTGGTACTTTTCGACCTTCTCGTGTTCCCTCTTCCTGATGTTTGTGTCAGCTGGTATCACCACATCGATCACCACTGCACTTTTCTGCTCTTTGTCCTCCACTCCTATGACCAGTTTTACTTTAACTTGAAAAAACATTCTTCATGCTATAGATAGATAGATAGATAGATAGATAGATAGATAGATAGACAGATGGATAGATAGATAGATAGATAGATAGATAGATAGATAGATAGATAGATAGATAGATAGATAGACAGATGGATAGATAGATAGATAGATAGATAGATAGATAGATAGATAGATAGATGGATGGATGGATGGGTGGATAGATAGATAGATAGATAGATAGATAGACAGATGGATAGATGGATAGATAGACAGATGGATAGATAGATAGATAGATAGACAGACGGATAGATAGATAGATAGATAGATAGATAGATAGATAGATAGACAGATGGATAGATAGATAGATAGATGGATAGATGGATAGATAGATAGATAGATAGATAGATGGATAGATAGATAGATAGACAGATGGATAGATAGATAGACAGATAGACGGACGGACGGACGGACGGACGGACAGATAGACAGATGGATAGATAGATAGATAGATAGACAGATGGATAGATAGATAGATAGATAGACAGATGGATAGATAGATAGATAGATAGATAGATAGATAGATAGATAGACAGATGGATAGATAGATAGATAGATAGATAGATAGACAGACAGACAGACAGATAGATAGATAGATAGATAGATAGATAGATAGATAGATAGATAGATAGATAGATAGATAGACAGATGGATAGATAGATACAGTATCACCTGTCACTGGATAGATCACAACTCTAGAGAGGCACTCCACTGCATTGGCTTGTGAACTTGTCCAAGGCTCACATCCATTTGATGTCCTCACTGCCTCATTATGAGACACAGAATGCAGGGGAAAACAATGAAAAATGAATTAAGAATATCAATTTCAACTGAGGCTGCATGGTGGTGCAGTGGTCAGCACCACCATGCAGGAACAGGGAGAACATGCAGACTCCACACAGAAAGATCCTGTGCTGGAGCCGGGACTCGAACCCAGAACCTTCTTGCTGTGAGGCGACAGTGCTGACCACTGCACCACCGTGCCACCTGCTTACCAATTCACCACAATAAAGAAATAAAATATCTAGAGATTTCTAAGCTAATCGATATTCATTGAAAAAGGAACCAAAACAGGAGGACATAAATTCATTTTTCAGCAGTATGGAACTGCAACGTCTCAGCACAGATCAAGTCAACAGACTGGACTACGCCATTCCAGAAAAAGAACTCTCCCCTGCTCTCAATCTAATGCTAACAATAAAGCACCAGGCCCCGATGGCTTCCCCGCTGAGTTCTACAAACACTTCTGGCCTATTTTATTCCTACTCTTCATTAAAGCAATAACTGAAATTCAACAAAATTCAAGATCCCCAACACATGTGAATACAACTACAATTTCACTCCTCCCCAAACACAATAAAGATCCAGCCGTACCATCAAATTATCGTCCAATATCCTTAATTAATGTCGACATAAAGATCCTCAGTAAAGCTTTAGCACACTGAATCGACAAATTCATCCCATCATGATAATAATTCAATCAGACCAGACCAGCTTCATTAAAGACAGACAAGCTTCCAATCACACACGTTGACTGTTCTATGTAATTAATTCCTCATCACTTCAACAGGAAGACACCATCATAGCCACATTAGACATAGAAAAAGCATTGGACAGAGTAAACTGGAAATTTCTCTTCACCACATTACAACAGTTTGGCTTTGGGGAATAATTTTTTTAGCTGGATGAAGATTCTTTACGTCGCACCTTCAGCCACCGTCACTACGAACGGACCAACATCACAAAGCTTCACATCACCGAGGGACCAGGCAAGGACGCCCACTCTCTCCCTCTTTATTTACCTTCTTTATTGAACCGTTAGCTGCAGCCATACGCCAGAGCCCACGCATGAAAGGAATCCAAACACCGCAAAAACAACACATCAGTTTATATACCGATGACATCTTATTTTTTTCTACACAACCCTCAATCATCCCCATCAACCTTCACCAAATTTTACTTGATAAATAAAACACCAAGGTTCAAGTGCACTACTTTGCAAAAAAAACAAAATCACAAGGAGGTTTGGACTCACCACATTTCTGTCACTACTTTTTGGCAAATCAGCTGTTTCATGTACACGAATGGACTCAACCCCAATCATTCAGACTAGACCTGATTAGACATCGAACAAACCCTCTGTAAAAACACTCAAATCTCAGACATCCCATTTGTTAGCCAATCCATCAGACGCCATCCATGTCTCAATGCAATGACAATCGCTGCAGCTCTGACACCCTGGTGGAAACTTCACAAAATCACCAACTCCTCCTCTGCACCATCTAATTTCACCCCCATCTGGAATAACCCTGACTTTCTCAGTAACAAAAAAAAAAAAATCCACTTAACTTTCACACATGGGATAAAAAGAGCATCGCACATTTTCCATAACAACACCCTGGTGTCATTCGCTAACCCGGTCACCCGGTCCAGGAGTACAGCATCGGGAACAACCAGTATATGAAATATCTCCAACTTCAATCATCAGTTCTGTCAAAAATCAATGTTAGAGACGCCAATCTATGCCTTCCCTCTGCAAATGCGGATTTAATTATTATTCCCTACCTGAAAAAAACTCCTCTCCAAATTGTGTAACTAATATTACAGTGCGATGAATCCATATCCCTCCCTTCAATAAAATGGGAACAAGACCTGTCCATCACTCCCAATGCCGACGTCAGGACCCAAATCTGTAAAGACATTTGTTTCATGACTAAAAGCATTTACCTAAAACTCAATCATCCAAAGAATTCTCTATACAGGGCAAAAAATACTGAGAATGGGATTCATGTCAGAAATCTGCTCACACTGGACACAAAAATGTTCAGATACCTACATTTACATCACACGGCACTGCACACCCATCAAACACTTTAGGAGAGAAGTCACTGAGTCTCTCTCCCGCTTCCTGGGCTGCTTCGTCCCATTATCTCCCTCACTCTGCCTACCAGGAGACTCACCAACATTCAGTCTGGACAAAGCAAACCAACAGCCTTCTCCTCGTGGCCCTAAATATCGCCAAGAAAACTACCCTCATGAACTAGGACTCAAGGAACACCTTACATTTGGCTCACTGGAAAAAAATCTACTGACAGACTACATTTCCCTGGAAAACTCATCACCCCCAGTCAATAAGACAACAGAACCTCAGACCTTCTGGTCAGACTTTATTGATTTTCCACTTGCCTAATTCCACCCGACTTATCTTTCATGTCTGTCTGCCAATCAACCATATCAATATTCTCACATACATACACGGTGTGATGCCCTGAGGGGCTGAGAGCTCTACTCAAGTCCTCTCAGGTCATCACATCAGACACACACACACACACACACACACACACACACACACACACACACGTACATGTACACATACACACACGCACAAAATTCTCATATATTCTCACACTTAAGCATACCTACACATTTACGTACACATAAAAAGCCACAGAGGGGTAGGGTTATTCTTATCATTATTATTATTATTATTATTATTATTATTAATATTATTGATACTACTGACAATCATTAAACTATGAATACTGTCATCCCTTCTTTCTTTTCTTTTCTCCCACTCCTCATTCATTCTCTCTAGAATACAGGTGCAGGATCCCTTGCATCTGTGACAGGTGATGTGTCGGGGGCCCGGAAACCCAAACTACAACTCTAATAACGTAACAATAACAACAAAAATGTATATCAGTTCAGTGCAGTTGGGTGCTCTGCAAGGTTCCCTGTTTGAGGTCTGGGGGCTGCCCAGAGCAACGCCAACTGACTCTGTTTAACACTGCTGATTTGTCTTTTGTTTAAAAAAAAATGGGGAAATACAAGAAGCGAAAAATAAAACAAAATAAAATTGACAAGAGCAAAGAAATGAAACATTAATAGATAAAAGAATTCAGGGTTTCCTGGCCCCTGATCCATGCCCCCCGGGTCATGGGGCTCTGTGCTCATCTCCGCTTGTTCCGCCCTGTGAAGATGACCCCTGTGAGTGAGTTGGTCCATCCTGGGAGCCCCCCCTCCTCTTCTACCATCACATCTTCCACCTTATACAGAACTATTGCCACCGCTATCACTGTCACAACTATCAATACTGTTATATATTTATCATTAGCATTATTATTATTATTGTTGTCATTATTGTTATTATTAGCATTACTATTATATACTGCATTATATTACTATCATATTACTTATATCACTATAATTATCATTCCACGAATGTGACTGTTATTACCACTAACACTCCTATAAAACACACACACGCACAGGATCACACACATAACACTTGTTTGTTTGTGTGTCCACTGTAAGTTATGTATGTTATCACTGTATACTTTGGTTGTTGGATATTAAATTAAAAAAAGAAGAAATCCATTCTGAATACACATCACACGCAAGAACGTGTCAAGGAGAAAGTGAGCAGGGCGGCAACAGACAGTGGCCCAACTTCCTGAAGGCTGTTCCCAAATACATGGTGTGGAGGAGAAAGAGGACAAAGTCGCTGACGGACAGGAGGAGAGACGCATCATTCTTGATGATGTGTCAGAAGATGAAAGTCAGTTAGAGTTGGAGAATCAAGATGTGTCTGCTATTTTGGATGATGACACTGGCCTGGAGTACCAACCTCCAAAGCAGCAAAAGTGTGCGTGCCATCTCCTCAATCTCGTATCAGCAGTTGACACCACTGCTGCAGGAGCTGGCAGTGAAACACACAAGAGGCTGTCTCGGTCTGCTTTTGCAAAATGCGATGCTCTGAGGAATAAAACCAGCGGGTCAACCACGGCATTTGAAACAGTGGAAAGTGAATGCGATTTCCAGTTCCAGTCGGACTCGTTGGAGCTCCTTGTTCCTTGCTGTAGCAAAGGTTCTGCGCATTCAAAAGGAGCGAGGAGAAAAAGCAACGTGTGTACATCATTAAAGATAAAGATGTAAGTCTGCAGAACTCACATTGTTTGTTCAAGATGAGTGAAACAGATGTCAGCATTGCTGATGAATGTGGGTGAATCCACCTGTCCTAAGTTTCATATACTGCAATATGATTTAGGGTTCCTTACATGGTTGTGTGATTCTTGTAGTTGATTTGGATGAAATAGTTTATTGACTTATTCCTAGTTTGTATTTATTCGTTTATTTGACATGGATAATGCGCAATAAATATCTGGACCACAAATAGCTAATTTTCCTCTTTACATCTTTTATAGGCTCAATCCAGCTGAAATGGGATTTTTGGCTGAGAACGCTGCTGTAATGAAGCTCGTTGCCATGGCCCTTAAGGTTCTCCGAGGGGAACCATCGGTGTGTGGGGGCTTCCTGCTGCCAGCACTTCACCAGTTGCAGGACAAGCTGAGGAAGCTGGAGTCAGTTCGTAAAGTGTGTGATGCCCCACAGGATGGGATCCAGAAACGCTTTGGAGAGATCATGAAAGAACCTGAGCTGAGCGCTGCAGCTGTTCTCCTACCGCAGCTGGTAAATATACCTATGTACCGCTGTGAATGGGAATCCGCAGACCTCGACATACACTTACGAGCTACTGCTTCATTAGGTCCACTTGTACAATCTGACTTGATCCATTACAACAGCCCTGCCATACATTCTGTCTTTGCAAAGATAAAAAAGTACATTTTTGATTGACACTGTCAGAGAAGGATTGATTTGACCATGTTTATTGTTGAGGTTGTACAGTAGTTTGCAGTGGTGTTGAAACGGACCGAACTGGTTTGAGATGTTTCCAATGTTTTGGCCACCTGAGAGGGCCAGAATATTAGAAACACCAGTCAATATACAGTACAACGCCACCACCCACTACGGCTTCAATAAAATAAACATAAAGTAGAATTGTTGACATTCTGACAATGTCAACAAAAACAGGAAAATTGTGAGCTTTGTTAAAGTAGAACTCATAACAGACCTCTTGAAGTGGATCCCTAACGCAGTGGCCAGTGAGTGCACATGAATCGCTGACTTTGGTAAGACTGGCAAGAGCTACAAGTCCATCCATCCATTGATTTTCTGTACCGCTTATCTGTTAAGGGGCATGGGGGGACTGGAGCCTATCCCAGCTGACTTTGGCAACCTGTCCAGGGTGAACCCCACCTCTTGCCCAGTCTGTCTCAGGGCCAACACATAGAGACAAACAACAGGTTACACTTACAGCCGCACCTACGGCCAATTTAGAGTCGCTAACTTGCACATCTTTGGAGGAAGCTGGAATACCCGGAGGCACAGGGAGAACATGCAAACTCCAGTCTTGAACCGTGAACCTTCTTGCTGTGAGGCAGCAGTGCTAACCCCTGCACCACTCTGCCACCCTTGTTTCAATTACAGGCAAAGAAGGCTTTTAAAATCAAAATCAGCAGCTCGGCGGCCTGTACAGTAGAAAGGTGTGCTCCTAATTCTTCTGAAAATAATTCATTTTGCAACAGGTTTTGACTTCTTCAAAAATCACCTGGACACTCATTTGGAATTGAACGATGATACCCGCACAAACAGCAGCTAGTCTGATGAAAATGACTTCTTTGCATCCATGAGGGCTGGAAAATCAGAAACAGGAGAGCTGGAGAGGTACCTGTCATGTCCGTCCAATGGGGGGATGGATATCTAACCTTCCTTTCCTCAAATCAAGAAACTGTCACTCAAAGTCAACACAAGTCCTTCAGCATCTGCAGCCTGTGAGAGACTCTTAAGTCATGCAGGACTCCAGTTCACTGCTAAAAGATCACAGCTTCACTGCATGAACCTTGAGAGCAAAGTACTGTTGAAGCTTAACAGTCACTTCACTGAGTGATTCTTTGGGACAGAACAACACTGCACCCAGCGATGCTTTCTTCAAATCTTCCTCTGCAAATAAGAGCAGAGGGGAGCAGTTGCTATCTGCACTGTGCTGCAGCACCACACCAACCTCAGCCAACATTGCTGGTCTCTTTAGCGTGAATGATGCGTAATTGGTGTGTTTCTGATCTGTTTCTGTGCAGTGAAGAACCCAGCACTGTGAGCCGGTACCTGCAGGACTGCTGTGCCACTTGCACTTCAGAGTTGCATACATCTAGCGCGACTCATAATCTGGAAAATGGTTGTATAGCTTTGAGTAAATAGATAGAAGTTGTGAACATCGGTGATATACAGAGTGAGTGCAAAAGTAAAAATTCTGGATATGCAGGTGTGCATGGAGTCTCTGACTGGAGATGTTTCCCAGTGCTACGTATTTAAACTCAGGCAGCCCTGCCATTGTTTGTGTAACACTGTCACCACATAACGCCGTGTTGAGAGGCTGTGGTCATTTCTCATGATGTGTTGTTTGGTGGTGGGCAGATGGAGCACAGTGGACCTGTCAAAACTTTCTCAAAACTATTGACTGTTGCAGCTGACAACAAAACAATGAGCTGAAACGCTCCAGAGCTGACACAAACTGCACATTAGATGTGATGCATCTGTCTCTGACAAATTAGTGAAGCTTGGAATTTCTACAAAGGAATTTATGTTACCATCCATTTTCTTCCTCTTATCCTGTTAAGGGTCGTGGGGGGGCTGGAGCCTATCCCAGTGGTTACGGGTGAGGTTCACCCTGGACAGGTCACCAGTCCATCACAGGGCCAACACGTAGAGACAGACAACCATTCACACTCACAGTCACACCTAGTCAATTTAGAGTATCAATCAGCCTCGTCCTCTCTTGATGTCTTTGGACTGTGGGAGAAAGCTGGAGTACCAGAGAGAACCCACACAGGAACAGGGAGAACATGGAGACTCCACACAGAAAGATCCTGTGATGGAGCAGGGACTTGAACCTGGAACCTTCTTGCTGTGAGGCAACAGAACGAACCACTGCACCACCGTGCCGCCCAATTTATGTTACAATAAATGTAAACAAAAACATTAAAAAGAGAGATTCTGAAAATTTTGCAAGACAGAAATATAGTTTACATAAGAAAGAGCCAGGAACGTATATTTAGATCGAAGATAATAGTCACCCTCTACTATCTACCAACAACAGCACAACACATGTCTGTTTAAACTCACAAAAGCATCATTTGGTTTAATCTGAGTTTTGTGACGGGTTTTCGACTGCTAGTAGTTTGTTGCCAGTAGAGTCAAGCTAAGTATTTGTGGCTAGCAAAATACACTATTTGGGTGAGGTATCACTTCAAACCAATTAAAAACCTAAGAAAATAAAGATCGCACCTTTTCAAGTACCTTGAGCTCATTTGTGTCCACTTCCTGCTCAGTCCCCTAAAGTCTCAGTAACAGTAACAATTACTATCTGGACGCCCTGAGTTGCTCTTCTGATATTAGCCAATTAGTGTTAGTTTCAAAGTCCTATCATCCCTTCACCTTCCTCTGCAACTATGGCTCCTGCAGACCCACAAACCAATTATACATATCACACTGAGTTTTTCTGAAATCTGTGACTCAGCAACAGGAAAACACATCACCATTCAGTCTTTTTCAGAAGTTCATTTGCTACTTTATCAAAGCCTCTATGTGACACTCGCCTTCACTGGAGCAAGATAATAACATGGGAATAGCTGCTGGCGGCGCCACATAAACTTTCAGCTGGAGTCTTACTGAAGAGAGTTTTTAGAGTTTTAAGACCGTGATGTCAGTGATGAACCTATTGAGCCACTGGCTGGTCTCCCTGTGTGTTAAACACACCTTACAAATCAATACAAACAAGATTATATGAGGTTTTAATAAAGGATATGTGTCTTAACTCGGGTGTTTCTTTGACATTTACAATTATGCGCCATCTATTTTTATTATCGTATTTTCATTTTAAGCACCTTGTACTTTTGTACACAAGGGTCTACAATCATGTAGAAAGAGGTTTAATTCCTGACTATATTTTGGTGAGTTTTCTTCAGCCTCTACAAATGGTAGACATGTTTGTGTACTCATTAAATACATTCAATAAGAGGTATAACACAGCCAGAGACCTGGAATATGCATGGCTAGATATTATTATTAGCATACCGACTCTGTTTGTTTTTTTTTCAACTAACATGATGGCCTTGCTGTAATGGTATTGTCATGTCTCTGTCTAATTTATGACTATTTATACAGGCCTCCATGCTGAGAGGCAGCTGAAAGTGCTTTACAAAATTGATGGTATTATGCCATCAGAGTAGTGCTTGCATTTCATTTTATGCTTATAAGAAGAGAACATTCTCTGGTTTGCACATCAGAAGTTACCTCTTCAGCTCATGTGGCGTTTTGTTTTGTTTTTTTCACTGAAATGATGACTCACGGAAAAGCTGCTAATGGTGAATAAAAATGGAGACAGAAAAGTACTGAGATTGCAGAGGAATCGGCGGGGGTTCTTTCAGGCCGGAAATAAATGAGACACCTGAGGTGGAATCAACTGATGGAGCATTTGTGCATGATGGACTTTAATGTAGCGTTATAACACATGGAGGCTTAAGTTGACTTTAAAGGCAGACAATCAAAAACCTGACACTAATAAACTAAGAATGTATGGGTGAATGCTGATGTTTAAAGAAAACCGCTCTCCAGAGACTGAACTGCAGTTAAACTGAAATAACTGCATCTTTTTGTTCTAATTCATATGCAGTGTTTTAGAAGCAAAGATTACAAGAACTCAGCTTTTTCTTCCATCGTGAAACTGACAACCACATTTGTAGAGAGCAGAGCAACAGAAAGCAGGAAGAAAACACACGAGCTGTCAAGGAGAAGATGTCACTTTCATCTAGTTTTTTTGGTTTTTTTTTTTTTTTTTTTGCAGGTTCGTGATGACAAAACATTATTTAAGGTATGTTATTATTTAAAAAAAAAACTACAATATTATCACACGTAGTGCTGTTGGTGTAGTGATTCCTTCTGCCTGTCGTCACAGCTCAGCTGGTGCCAACCATGACGTTCATGTGCACCGCGCTGCTGCTGAGCTCCGGTTGCTGTTGAAATGACGTGAGAGAAGAGCAGGAGCAGGTTGCAGTCGTCAGCTCCTGTTGATGGACAATGGTGCAATAATGAACACATCACTGCTGGGCCAAAAAAGAAAGAGGAAGAAAGCAGATGATGGGAAAAAGATTGCTAAAAAATGTATGTGTGATCATGTAACATTAGGTGTCAAGTTGGGTTTGGAAAAGACAAGTAGCTGGCTAACACACTGGCTAGTGTCAGCTAGCTTACAGAGCTGCCAACTCTCACACACTGTGTGAAGCCAATCAAATGTGTGAGTCTCACAGCCACTCTCACACCACACCTGCGATTTCTCATGCTGAAGTAGACATCAAGAGCTGTTTTTTTCCCCTTTGGACTAAAGTTAAAAATGGTTCTGAATATTTCTGACAACCGAGTCAATCTGTGATCTATCAGTGGCGCCCAAGAAAAGCCACTCGGGATTGATAATCATGCCTGCAGAGACTGTGAGGGCTACAATATAAAACCGTCTCTGGTTGAGCCAATACATCCATGGGTCGAGCTCGCGCAAAGCGATGGCGCGAAGATCCTCCATCCTCTGAAACGCTCACGCCATAGGCTGGCCCGCACTACCTAGACAGTTACGATCAGTTGCAAGAGAGGTGTCTGAGCGTCAACAGTTGATTTCCTCCTTTAAAGGTTTAAATAACATCTGCTGATTCCTTGTGTGTATTATGAAAGGTATTTCGAGTGTTTCGTTAACATTATTTTGAGATTTAAATGTTTAATGATTATACTGCCGCAGCAGTTAGCTTAACTTTGTCCTCCCAGCTAGCTAAACTGACCACACATCCTCGATTTTTGAGGCCAGGGTGACCTGTCCTGGGTTAACGCTGCACCTGATTTTGATAGTGAATGAAAGAAATTGCAGATGTGGCATCATGCATACACAACCCATGGAGCTGCGCATTCGATCCTGCGCGCTTGTTTTTTCATGCATGTCGAAGGTGCACAGCTCCATGGACTTGCTTCTCCCATCGGGGTTGTGTTGATCCCAGTTCGCCCTCGGGCTGTGTCTCTCCTACTGTTTCCCAAGGAGCTTTGCACCATTTGGAGAAGAAAAGAAGCCCAATTTTGGAAAGACGTCGCCCTCGAGACAAAGAATGTAAATTATAGAAGAGAAACACATTTCAGGACTAATCCTGATAACTTTTTGTGAAAATGCTTACTCCTTTGGGTTGATAGCCATGCATTAAAAACAAATAACTCACCCTAATGTTTCTCCAATTTTTTTCCTATTAAAACGGTTTTCCTGGGAGTTTTTCCTCTGTCGATGTGAGGGTCTAAGGGTTGGGGTTGGGGTTAGGGTTAGAGGATGTTGTTTTGATGCTATGTAAAGCCTTTAGAGACAAACTGTTGGTAAAAATGGGCTGTACAAATAAAATTGTCTTGCCTTGCCTACTTGTAACTGTGCTTTCTCAAATTAAGTTTTCTCACCTGCTACCCTTCCATGGGCCATAGGAGCATGACCTACTGAGCAAAGAGTTCCTGGAATAGCAGACCATGTCAGTGCCATCCCTGCAGGACACAGAGGAAATTAAGATGGAGAGCTTCTGGGCTGAAATGGCAATGTACAAAAAAAACAAGGTAAGAATTATTCCTGCACACCAAGACCTCAATGAAAACAACCTCTGAAGCATTATTGTTTGTTTGTTTTTCCTTCTGATTTCCATTTAACAGATGTAAAACTGAAGGGTGATGCATGGTTAATTTGGTCTATTAAGACATAATCATGCATCTACATGCTGCTGTAAGTCTGTATATACATTTTTAAAGGAGCACATAGATGCATGATTATGTCTTAATAGACCAAGTTAACCATGCATCAACTTATACTTATCTCTTAAAGGAGCAAAAGAAGAAAACAAAACACATTAACACTTGAGAGCTTATTTCCACCGTGTTCTTGGTTCATTCCTCATAGGAGTCAGACTGTTCCAGAGACTTGTAACAACTGCAAAGCTGGTCCTGGTGCTGCCCGGCTCCAATGCCGATACAGAGCAGGTCTTTCCCATGGTAGGACTTAACAAGTCCAAGACCAGAACCATCTTGGCCCTGGATGGAACCCTGTCATCAATAATGACAATTAAGATGGTGGGCCTCGAGCCCTGATTTAAGTGGGAGCCCTCTGCAGCAGTCAAGGCCTCAAAAAAGGCCACAAGCCAGGACAACCAGGCACACAAATCTTGAGCTCAACCACTGTCATGGTCTGCGTTGTGTCTTTTTGCCTCTCTCAGGTGATTTTGTTACCTGAGTTGATTGCACCACCCATGTGTTGTTCCCTTGCGTGTGTAACGTCAGTGTCTCCCTTCGTCTTTATCCGATCGTCTGTGTTCTATCCCCTTTTGTCCCTGCCGTCTTAACCCTGTGGTTCGTGCCCACACCCCGGTATTCATTTATACTATTCCTATAGTTCTTCGTCTCTTGTGTTGAACTTACTTATTTTTTCTGTTGTATTTTTTGCAGGTTGACCCACCAAATCTCACTCCAAGGTTTTTTGAAAAGTTGGTAGCCCTGAGCTGACTGTGCTGGCGGCTTATCTTGTCTTAGGAATGTTTCCTAAAGTAAATCCAAATCCACTTATTTCTTTGTATGCGTTAGTTAGCTACCTGCAACCTAGTCAAGAAATTTTACTGGTAGTTAGCCTGTTATTCATGCCCTTCTGATAACAGTGGTAGCCTAACATTAATCCGGATCTCTCCGTGGATTAAAATTCAATTACAACACTAGGTTTTCACCGCTAGTTTGAGAGGTGTATTTGGCAACACAGATACAAAAATTGGATAATTGAATTCACAGAGGGTGTGTGAGTGATTGATGGACAATACTATTATTGGTGGTGATAGGGAGCCCCAAACTTTTATTTTGTTTAGGGCCCCTAGATTGCTCGGACCCTGCATTCATCTTTCTCGCATTTTTCTTCAGCAGGACACTTCAGTGCACACGTCATGCTCAGAGCCTCAGCCAACTCTTGTAACTAGTCCTTGCATAAACTTAGTTCCAAAAGTTGACTGTTCCTTTTTTCATTTTTGTGTGTTTTCAGTCACATCAGAGGAGAATCTCTATTAAATCAGAGTCGCACAGGTTCTGCTGCCCGACCATTGAAAATGATAAAAAAAACAACAACCACCAACTGGGTTCAAGCAAGAAAAACAAATCTGTAGCACAAACGCAGAATTCATGAATGATGAAGCTTTTCACAAATGCTGTCACACATTTCATTTATTTACTTTGATTTGATTTCTCACGATTTCTTTTACAAAACACTGTATTTTTAGTGCATTGAATACACTGAATGGATGAAGATCTCGTGCACAGCACAGCAACCACTGTATATCACTGTTCCATTTACATACAACGAGCAAATCACACAAACACACAAATGCTTCCCTATGGGAGAAAAAAAAAACTATGAAGCGATACAACAAAATGTACGCAAATCGTATGTTGCCTGTATTCCTGTGTGACATTATTTCATTGTAAAGAGTTAAAAACATTGATCAAAGTGATATAAGACTGTCATTTTTATGTGCCAACATACAAACGCATTCATTTTTAAAACTGCCCAGAGTACATACTGGCTTAGCCCTGTGACTCACAACAGGGGTCACAGGATAGATGGTTGTACCAGCCTCCACCCACATCTCCTTTCATCATTTCTCTCTCCAGGAGGTCATTTAAAAGAACTAGTAGGGATTGTTTTTAAGCAAACAGTCCTCAGGGTGCCTTCGTTTTGTGGTAGTTTGGTTCCGTTGTTATGGATAGCGATGTAGCAGAAGCAGAACGGTGATAATAAAATAGTCTTTTATTCAATTACTCACCTTCCATGGGGTTTGTTCATGGTTTTTAATGCGGTTATAATGAGTTTTCTGGCACCTGTAACTCCATTGCAAGTGAGGACCAATTATCAGTGCATGTGTAGATGGATGGATAATGAATTTAAGGTATATCCTGTGGAGTTTAATGTGTTCCTCTAGCCAGGCATTGTGATGCATTTTAAGTACCTCGGTGATTGAATTTGTGTTTTCATCTGTGGTTCATTAGCAGTCATCTGGCCTTTGAACAGTAGTTCCGACCAGACGAACGCCCTCTGCAATGTTGAACACCGATGAATGACCTCACCAGCTTCTATCCATGCTTCTGTCAAATATGTGGTTTATGTCAAAACATCAAAGGTGCAGTCAAGAAAAAACAGGGCTAACAGTGAATGTTTGAATATATTGACCGGTTCTTTAGTCAATAACCTTTGTTGTGCAGTGAAAGCATTGTTGATCCGGCAAACACTATACCCTGCTGCTAAAAGAATCCAGCAGCTGCAATCCCTCTTAACAGTTGACTTGGACAAATGAACCATTTCCATCCATCCATTTTCTATACCACGTATCCGTTAAGGGTCATGGGGCTAGAGCCGATCCCAGCTGACATTGGGTGAGAGACCGGGTTCACCCTGAGAAGGTGAGAACATAAAACAAATAAAGCATGGGTAAAAGAGAACTCAGTTAAAAGCCAAACTATAAAAGTGGGTTTTTAAGAGCGTTTTAAAAGAGGACACTGAGGTAGCTTGTCTGATTGCTAGTGGATGCCGCAATTGTGGAGCCTTTAATGCAAATGTCCTGTTCCCCTCTGTGATGATTGTTCTAATTCTGAATAATTGTTTGCTAGTGATGGCATCAATTATACTTCATTTATATATGGCCCTGCAACCTTCCTCCAGGAGTGACGAGGTGAGGGCCAGCAATCCAATCCATTCACACTCACAGTCAGACCTACGGTCAATTTAGTGCAGGGGTAGGGAACCATGTGCCATGGAGGGCCGTGTGTATGCAGGTTTTCCTTCCAACCAAACACTTTAACAGGTGATTCCACTGATTAACACTCTTCTGTGGCTGAAGGAGTGTTAATCAGTGGAATCACCTGTTAAAGTGTTTGGTTGGAAGGAAAACCTGCATACACACGGCCCGCCATGGCACATGGTTCCCTACCCTTTATTTAGAGTATCAATCAGCCTCATCCCCTCTTGATGTCTTTGGACTGTGGGAGGAAGCTGGAGTACCAGAGAGAACCCACACAGGAACAGGGAGAACATGCAGACTCACACAGAAAGATCCTGGAACCTTCTTGCTGTGAGGCGACAGTGCTGACCACTGCACCACTGTTAACTAATTTCAAACAATGAAAATTTCAAAGAACCTAATATACAGTATATATCGATATATAGATACATATATCGAGATATATATATATAGATAGATAGATAGCTACACAGACACACACACACGTGTGTGTGTGTGTGTCCTCAATTTAAAGGACATTAAACTCATTTCCTGTCTGGGAAATCAAAAGGAGAGTTTGGTATGGATGCTGTTGTTCTCCAGGGCACTGGTGGTGCTGCACCAGGATGATTGCTATGGTTGATATTTCTAATTGTCTTCACTTAAAGTTACCGTATCTAAATCAGAAAAAAAAAAAAAATTCAGTTAAAGCTTTTTGACCAGAAATTCCATTCTGTCAGGTCCATTCACGTCAAGAAACACAAGAGATGATAATGAGCTTGATTTGTTTATTATAGAACAATTTGGCGGTATGGCTCTGTTCAGAGGAGTCCCCTGATGATTTTTCATGAGCACCATGAAACAGGGGACCAGCAGCGTGAGGGAAGGTTCTCCCAGTTTAAGACTGGAAGAGCAAACATACCCCCGTGAACAGAGCAAGCAACATGACATGGAACGAACTATGCCATGTATACACGACAAGGTGGAGCTGGGGAGGTGGAGGGTAGCAGTTGCGAGCAGGAGCAACTGGACAGCAAATAGCAGCAGCAGCAGCAGGCTGCAGCGGATAGCAGCAGGTAGCAGCAGCAGCCGCAGCAGGTAGCAGCAGCAGCAGCAGCAGGTAGCAGCAGCAGCAGCAGGCCGCAGCAGATAGCAGCAGCAGGTAGCAGCAGCAGCCGCAGCCGCAGCAGATAGCAGCAGCAGCAGGCCGCAGCAGGTAGCAGCAGCAGCAGCAGCAGGCCGCAGCAGATAGCAGCAGGTAGCAGCAGCAGGTAGCAGCGGCAGTAGATAGCAGCAGATAGCAGCAGCAGCAGCGGATAGCAGCAGCAGCTAGCAAATAACAGCAGATAGCAGCAATAGCAGCGATGACAGCGGGCAGAGCAGGATAGCCAGAGCTAGCAGGACGGGAGTTGAGGCCGGGTGACATTTAAGTTGAGAGGGGCCAATCAGAAGCAAGGGATTTGCTCAGCTGATGCGAGGCAGCTGTAGAACAGCTGATTGGTCAGTTTGATTGATAGACGGGAAGCCAATAGCGCTTGACTACCATGGCCTGACAGAACTAACGCTCGATTTTTGGGTGGCTGAACTTGCAATGATGTAAAAAAAAGAAAGAAAAAAAGAACGTGGTGTTTTTCTTTCCTTTGATATGTTCAGTTTATTCACAATCAATCTGGGACTCTTGACGGATGAGCGACCACACTGTGAGAGACTGGCATCAGTGTTCAAAAAAATAAAAAACTCCAGGGCAGGGAAAGAGTTAACCGCTGGGAAAGTTTAAACTTAGGGTGCACAACCACACCAGTGGCTCCTGCCCTGTCTGCTCCGGCCTGAGGCTGTTCACATACACTTGACACAATCACATGAACTCTTTTCCACTTTTATCCCAGACTTGTGTGAGAGAAGAGAGAGTGGCAGGAGCAAAAGGGATAGAGAGAGATGGTGATAATGAAAAGAGTTGGGGACACTCACTAACCTGTCCCCTCCCATCCAACTTTGAGCTTTCAGCAGAGAAAAAAAAATGAATGAATGACTGAAAAGAGAAGACAAGAAAGTGAAAGTCTTTTGTTAAGTTCCTGATCCTGATCTCATGGGGGGGAGAAATTGGAGATACAGAAATGGCTCTTGAGACCATGAGGAAATTAAATACTGAATTCAATGGGTAGAGCAGCTCAATCACACCACGCTTTTGTAAGATGATGAAGGAATTGAATCCCCTGTCGCTTAGCCAGGAATGTTATTGCTCCTGGAGCTATTCCTCCTTAACTAGGCCTGGTCACAGGTCTCACACACACACACACACACACACAAACACACATATATATATATTCATATATGAAAACAACGAAAGGCAGAAATACATTACCTGAGAGAGGCTGAC
This sequence comes from Aulostomus chinensis, assembly GCF_037954235.1. Taxonomy (NCBI): domain Eukaryota; kingdom Metazoa; phylum Chordata; class Actinopteri; order Syngnathiformes; family Aulostomidae; genus Aulostomus; species Aulostomus chinensis. The sequence continues at coordinate 13,371,401 of NC_141327.1, read as the reverse complement.
CTGACCTGTCATCTGTCTGTCATCTGTGGAAAGAATACATTATCTTAACCACCAAAACTATGGGGGAGGATGAATAACAACTGCGTGTGCTGTGTGTGTGTGTGTGTGTGTGTGTGTGTGTGTGTGTGTGTGTGTGTGTGTGTGTGTGTGTGTGTGTGTGTGTGTGTGTGTGTGTGTGTGTGTGTGTGTGTAGATATGTACCCTTGTAATCTGTCTGGGAAACTGTAGACGAGACTCATTTGAAGATGACAAGTGGAGGAGGAGGAGGCCTACAGTATCTGAGCTAAACGTCAAAACAAAGGTTATTTTCATCATTCTACAGTTCCTCCACATTCAGCTGATCATAAGATAAAGTTTGTCCGATTAAAATAGTCCCTCTTTAATGAAGGACCCTTTAAATTTAGATTCAGATGATGGGTTCACTGCTTAAGAAACATGTTTTTACCTGCTCACAAACATGTATTTCAAAGGTTTGTGGTCTGACAAACAAACCTTTTGTAATGGGTTAGTTTTTTTGAAGTATATCTTATGAAATGAGCCTTTCCAAAGTAAATCGGGGAATCTGAGCCGTAATTTGAGTGTTCTGAGGTCAGTTAATGGCATTATAATTCATTAGACTAATTTTAAATACAGATTATTGGATTTATGTTCAGTCAAAATCGAGGCGGGAAGATTATAATGCATGAACCACAGTATTGCGTCTTTTTCTGGGGTAGAAAAGACTGGCACACGCCTGGACTGTCCATGGCCGGTTGGGCTGATGTGTATGTGGTCAGGTATTTTGAGGTATGTTGTGTACTTTAGAAGATGAAAATGACAAACTGGCAAACGTGCTCTGTGCTACACTTCTCTATTTATTCTTCTTCACTCTGACTCTTCACTGCAACTCGTCATTTAATACATAACCACGCTCAGTGGCGCCCTCTGTCAGTATCTCATTCTAACAGCACAACACAACATTTTCCCTTTTCCTTGAAGGAATTACTTCCTGCACAGACTAGTAAATTTAAGCAATGCCATATGATTTAGTCATTTAGTCAGCCAAATGTGTACTGAGTAACCCTTACAACTTAGCAGTCAGTTGTAGCTATTTCAGCGACCTCTTGAATAAGTCTGGTATTATCACTGAACACAAGTAAGTACACACACAGTGAACCAAAACAATTTAAAATGCTTATTCACATGTAACACTCACATTGACATTTTTTCACTGTAACTTCTTCTCAGAACACTATGAAAGTATTAGTCTTATTACAGTCCACAGGCCCTGTTACCTAGCCTTAGGTTACCTAGTTTCCACCATTTCTACTAACTCTTGGATAGTAGATGCTTGAGCGCAGGTGTTTTTTCTTCCTCTCTCTGATGTAACGTGTGAGAGATGATCTGAAGTCCGTTGTCAGAAACCAGACAGGAAGGATTTCCCTCACGACTAAACACAAATGTCAAAAACTGAATAACAAACTCTGTTGTGACAGTGGAGACAAATGCGACTTCCAGCCACTTACTATAGTAGTCAGTGAGAACAAGAGCATAACGACAGTCCCGTGCAAGCTGCTCAAAAGGGTCAGTGATGTCCATGGCCACTTTCTCTCATGGACCATCTGGGAATGCCACTGGTGTGAGCGGTGCGGGCGCCGTCTTCGCTCTTTTGTGACTGCACACTGGCATGCAACACTTGACACTATTAAAGCTACATCATTATCCATTTTTGGCAGTCAATATAGCTCACACAGTCTCTGCTTAGTTCTCACTACTTCCTGGTCTCCTTTATGGGCTAAGTCCACAACTCTTGAACAGAGTGAAATGGAAACAACCAGGCAGTCAGGGCCCCTCATTACAAGTGAGTCACCTACAGCCACTCACCTCGCACCTGAAAGTAAGGAGAAAGATCAGGTGGCACATTCTTTCTGCCTTTTAGCCATCCTGTCTGCATCTGCTGTCTCAATTGTGTCAGTTAAGGGCATGTCTCACAAGCTGCAGTGAGCTCCAACAAAGGATAGAATGGGAAGACTCCAATGAAGACAGTGACCACAATGTCTGGTCCCTCAGCTGCATCTTCGTGGGAAGTGGGAGTCTGGACAAGCAGTCGGCTGTCACGTGCGTTTTGCCTGGGCGGTGATCAGCATCATATGTAAAGCAAAGCAGCCTCGCAGAGCATCTTGCAACTCTCAGTCCAGCACGACCAGTGCCTTTGGAGGCAACAAAGTTGTTATTGCTTGGTGATTTGTACGCAGCACAAAGTGATGCCCCAGAGACAAGTTCTCCTCTTTTCTACTACCCAAACCCATACAAGTACATCACATTCGACAGGAGAGTGCTTTCTTTAAGCAGTGGAGAGCATCCTGGAACCAAAGGCTATAACACTACTGTGTTGTTGGGGTGAAGTTGGGTCAGCACAGCCCCCAAACCATTGTCAGAAGCATCAGTGGTCACTCGTGCACAGAGGTCAGCATCAATAAGCGCCAGAGCAGGGCTGTCCAGTATCAGTCTCTTTATCTCTGTGAAACTGGATTGAGCCTCTGCAGAGTGTGGCACATAGTGGTTTAGCAACAGTGGCAAAGTTGGGGATGAACTTAATGTACCATCTTGGAGAGGGTGTTTCATGTGGGGCAGGTGCATGACCCCATCTTGGTCAGGATGATGGCCATCTTTTTGAGATGGTATGACACAGCGATGTCTGGTTCAACCTGCGCTTCTGCATGTTCAGTTCAGTACACTGTTCTCACTAGGCTATGACCTTAATGTAATGAGTCATTTCTTATGACTTCCTATGATTAGCAAGCAAAGCCCTCAAGGTTTTGTAAGTTTGAGCCATGTGTTTATTGAGGTCTGAAATAAAAGGAGACGAGAACTTCGAGAGCTAATCATAGGAAGTCATAAGAAATGACTCGTTACATTAAGGTCATAGCCTAGTGAGAACAGTGTAGGGGAATCACTTTTTTTTCTTTTTCATCAAACCACAGTTTTTGCAAATTCTTGCGATCACATTGCGTAAAGTTGTATAAATATCCCACATATTCCATCGCATTTAAGAAAACATGCCGCATAATCAGGGATTTTTGTCCACAGCAATCACAAAAAAACTCTGCATCTTTCTGGAGCGACTGGCTAGAACCACATCAGTTGCAGGTGTGACGTCCCGCTGTAGTGTGAGCCGCGGCAGGAGTGGCCTTTGGAGCGTGTCTATTCCTCTCCCTGGCGTGGTTGTGTGTGTAAGGCTCTCACCGGTGCAGCAGTGCCAGCATCAGAGAGGATTCAATAGACTGGTTTCAACTTGCAGTGCCAGTGTCGTTGCCTGAGCTAGAGTCAGGTCCGGTTCCAGCAGCAGCCTATCTCATTTGCATGTGTTGGCACTCAATCAGCTGGTCATGAAGCATCTGCTCCTCCATGTCTCCAAACGCACATGCAGCAATAAGCTCACGAATGCGGGCAAAAACTGATTAACGAACTGATTAATTGATTAATTAAATCTGATTAATGGTCTCGTCCAGTCTCTGGGCCCTCTGATGGAATTCCTTGCATTCTGTGACCACATTAACTTTGGGGACAAAATACCTGTGTCGGCCCCCCTGTGCCTAGCGCATAGAGAAGAATGCCAAGTTTTCTTGCATTCAGCCAGGTATGTCCCGTAGCATCAATAACTAGCATATAGTTCTCAAGCATCTTGAGCCAAGTGGGAAAGGCAATTGCAGGCTTGCCTGGGCAGGGCCTGAAAGGCACAGATGAAGGCACGGAAATGGCCATCCTCGTCACCAAAAATGCGGAGATGAAAATAACAAACTGGCAAACATGCTCTGTGCTGCACTTCTCCATGTATACTTCTTCTCTCCAGCTCTTCACTACAACTTGTCATGTAACACATGAGCATGCTCAGTAGCGCCCTCTGACTGTATCTCATTCTAACAGCATAACACAACATATTTATTTGTTTATTTATCAATGTCCTGCCTTCTGGCTGACCCACCTATAAGGGAAAACATGAGCTTATCATTGGTTTGTTTCTCTCAACTGTCACTTGGCTGGCCCAGTTCCAGCACATCATGTGGTCCCCCATAACACCACAACAGGTTGGGTTTTGAGAGAGAGCAGTAAAAAGTACCAGTGAAAAATGTAAAGAGTTATGAAGATGAAAAAGATGGAAAAGCAGAAGCTGAAAAAAAAAATCCCCGGTGGCGAAGAAATGCTGCTGAATGAGCCAAGCGCACAGATGTATTTGCAGGGACAGGCTGCAGCAGCAGTTTTGGCAGCAGAAATATAAAACCATTGCAAGACGTGGACAGCCATCCCCCATGAGGGCGAGAGAGAGAGAGAGAGAGAGAGAGAGAGAGAGAGAGAGAGAGAGAGAGAGACAGCAGGGCCAGGAGGCGTGAGACGAGTGAGTGAGACACATGTCCACGAGGGACAGCAGGATGATAGTGTGACAGAGATGGAGAATGAGCCAGCTGAGTTGGAGGACAGAGTCAGAATTAATGAAGCGTTTCATGGCAGTAACATAAACTTGTAGGCTAACCAGGAACGGGGTTGTTCTTGTATGTTGTCGATGGAATGTAGAATTACTGGATTGTGGATTCATGTCTGATCTGCAGTTTCTTTAAGATGATTAGCAAGGGGGACTACAACTGTGTTGCTGGAATTGCCATTTAGCTCGCTAGTGGTTTGGGGACCTTGTGGAGTAGGCACTGACATTTAAGGGGACCACTAGGATGATGGCCTAGAGGTAGCCTGATCTGTGCCTGACAGCATAGGTGAAGATGTACACATAAGATAGAGAAAGTGTGCTGAAACTGGAAAAAGCTCTCTTGCTGGAGAAGTCAAACCAGGATAACAAATGTTCCTCAAGAAAGAGCTTTAAGTAGAAGAGGAGGAAAGATTTTTAACAATTTAGAGGAAGTTCTATGTTCATGCAGAGGATGAGAGAGGCTTTCATTTGGATAAAGAGAATTTAACAGAACCCTTCACCAAAGAACGTAGGACACAAGACATGGAGGGAGGCCTAAGACTCTTAAAGCGATGCTATGAATAAGGGCAGGGAGGTGTTGGAGATAGAGAAGAAAGAGAAAAAATACAGACATCTAGTGATGTCTTCCAAAAGCAAAAGGCAATACGTGGAAAAAAGCCTGCAACCATGAAATGGCTTTCCATTTGGAAGAGAATATAAAAAGAGGACCTCAGGGCGCAATGTATATAGAGGGAGGCCTTTGATGCTGAAATACACCACAATGAGTCGGGACAGAAAAGTGTTCAGATATGAAGAGATGCAGCACGTGCACTAACAAAGAAGTCAACTACAGGAGCTGCTGATGCGTCACACAACATAACAGCATAGTAATTTTATTTCAAAATCAGCAACAATTCAGAATTCAGAACTGATTTTGAGACTGCACCCTCAATCAGAGGCCTGATCAATATCAAGTGGGCTCGAGCTGTTTTTTTTCCTCCAGCTCACTAATTGTTTGTCACATTGCTGGTGGCGGCCCCGTCCTCGAAGCCCTGAAACTGGGCTGCTCTGACATTTGCCACAGTAGAACCCCCAGATGGCTCGGTTAAGTCTGAGCTCTCTAGTTAGTTAGTAAAAGGACATGGAGGTGTGAACCTGGGCACTTATTATTGACTCATTGAAAATAAATGTTTCCACTCACGATCCACGGAGTGCCATTTTCATCCAGCTGAAGTGAGGGTTCTGGCGTCATCCATGCACCACATCAGTTTTGCTCATTGCAGCTCTCAGATGAACCTTTTTCTTAAAATGCAAACAGCCGTCCAGTTCTTCCCCGCTATTTTATCAAAGCAGGTTATCAAAACCCTGAGAGAGCAAACCTTGATGCTGCCTCCACCTCATACTTCACAACGCTGACTTTGATCTCATCTTCACAAAACATTAAAGAGAAAATCACAGGTTTTGATTAACATCCCCTGCGAGCAGGTTACATTTCTCTGTGTTGATAATTGAAATAAACTGAGTTGTGCAACATTTTGGATTATCTGTTTTTAGGATGTATCCTCGAAGGCACCACACATCCCTGAACAAACTTAGTAGAATGTTTTTTTTTAATCAATCAATCACCCAGTTATTTATCATGAGTGGTATATGACTTAAAAAAAAATGCAATGGCAATTATTAACTTTATTAATAACATCTCAGTTTAGATGATTTCTGAATGCAAATCTCTGAATTCGCTAAATAAAAAAAATAGTCCCAAGGAGAGCTCGGTGTTGCTGTTTGTTCTGCCTGACCGCTTTGTCATTTGGAAATTTGGATTCCACCATGTGTATGCGCACGCCTGTGTGTGTGTGTGTGTGTGTGTGTGTGTGTGTGTGTGTGTGTGTGTGTGTGTGTTCGAACACGTCGATGAAGATGAGTGACTCCCCTGCTTGCCCGTGAGAGAAATGCTGAACTTTCAGCTCCACTGTGTATGCAGGAGTGTATTTGAAATATCCAACTATCTATCAAACGCTGCAGTTACCCTCTGTGTAATGAGCTCAGGGACGCGCACTCCTCCTTCAACCTCTGTGTCCGAGGAGGAAGTAGTGGTCAAACGTAGTCATGTGATTCATCCGCATTAAAAGTAAAATGCATGCATGATGGTTAATATTCACGGCCCCCACCAAAATACATGAATTGTTTCTATTAATTTTAATAAGTTATAATAAGTTTAGGCTGCACGGTGGTGCAGTGGGCAGCACTGTGGCCTCACAGCAAGAAGGTTCCGGGTTCGAGTCCCGGCTCCAGCACAGGATCTTTCTGTGTGGAGTCTCCATGTTCTCCCTGTTCCTGTGTGGGTTCTCTCTGGTACTCCAGCTTCCTCCCACCGTCCAAAGACATGCAATTTGGGGACTAGGCTGATTGATACTCTAAATTGACTGTAGGTGTGACTGTGAGTGTGAATGGTTGTTCGTCTCTGTATGTTGGCCCTGTGATGGACTGGTGACCTGTCCAGGGTGAACCCCGCCTCTCGCCCGTAGCCGCTGGGATAGTTTCCAGCCCCCCCTATGACCCTTACTAGTAAGGAATAAGCGGAAGATGACGATGGATAATAAGTTTAATAAGGATAAGATGTTTGACAATAGGTTATATCTCCCAATACCGTTGATGTAACTCCCATCTCTCGTTTATCTTGTGTCTGTTATCAGTTTCAGACCCCAAATTAATCACTAGAGCTGACAATTTCTCCTCACTGAGGCAGATAAAAGGCCCCAAAACAATTATTATATTTGTCAAGTAATAAACAGCTGAGACACTCATACTTCAGGATTAGAATAAAGTTGAATCACATTTTGAGGAAACAGAGTTTGTTCTTTTTAAAATCTTTCTATTTTGTGTGCTGCCAGACAAAAGTGTTTCACTTCAAAGGCAGCTGAAGAGAGAAAATGGAAAGCGACAGAAAGAATTTCACCCTCACCCTTAGTATTGTTGGTAAGATGTTCTGTTTTTGGTTAATACAAATCTGGATTTGTGCAAAGACCTGATATCTCACATCGATGCTCCAGCTCACTTCATCCAGCATACCACAGCAGACTAACAAGGTCCATCTAGACACAGCTATTGAATTATTTTAACTCTTAAAAGATTTTGGCCTCAAGCTGTTTCACTCATTTAAGAAAAACTCAACTCTTAAATGCAGTTATTCGCTTTTGTTAAGTTTCCCTTTATCCGCTGATGTCAGGTTGTTGATGGTGAGTCAGAAGCTGTCTCGCATCTTCCGCAGGTACAGGGTGATGGAGCACATAAGGCTTCATGGGACACTGGCTTGGGTTTGTTGTTCCCATACAGCAGCAGCAGGTTTCTCCTCTGAGGCCCAAAACTCAAACTTAAAGGTTGGACCCAAGCATTGATAAACTTCCTTTTGTCATTTTAAAGCTTTCTCCGCATCTTTTTTCCCCTTTTTAATTTTTTAAAATTATTTCATTTGCATCAAAAATTGCTGCCTGATCAATTTATGACTATATAATTAATTATTCAGTATTGAACATATGGAAGTACATTTTTGTCCTCACAAAAAGAAAACAGCGTTGCATCAATAATATCGTAATTTAAAAAAATATAAATATAAATATATCTAATTGTTCTCATTTGTACGGTGTTTATCCCTGTATTTATTTCTTTTACACCTGGTGGGCCAAGTCAAACCTCATAGCAAGACAGATTTGGCGCCACTTTTGGCAAGGCTGCTCTAGAGAAACTGCTTTCAACATATTTATCAAAAGTTGCCTGTAGCCATGGTTCCAGCTTCCATGACTCCTTGATTCTCGTGGTCGATAAAAAGCATCTTCTGGGTCTGATGCCTCCTGGTTGCTTGGTATGATATGAGATAATTAAAAAAAAGGCTATTTAGTATTCATTATCATGAACACTCAGTCCTGTGTAAAATAGTATAACCACACACATTAATACACTCAGTGGGGTTTAGAAAGCAGGATGAGCTATTTTGGGAGGTTGATTCCACATTTAGCTGTGACTTTGTTACTGGGCTGTCAGTGAGAGTCTGGCCAGACAAGGGGGGGTGGGGGGTTCTTATGTATTGCCCACGTGTGTGTTTGTACGAGTGTGAGTGCATGTGTGTTTGTCTCAGATTGAAATCGAGATATAGTTGCATCACTGTAAATTCCCACAACATATTCTTGTCAAAACATGTCAGTGTGCTGATGCCCCTGCAAGTTATAAGTTTGTTTGTATCGTCCTTGTTCCTGTGTGTGTGTGTGTGTGTGTGTGTGTGTGTGTGTGTGTGTGTGTGTGTGTGTGTGTGAGAGAGAGAGAGAGAAAAAGAGTTCTGGCCTTGGCCAGATAAACATTAATCAAGCCTCACCATATGGTGTCCACATTGAACAAATTCCCCTGAGAGGCAGGGTGCCTTACCCTGGAAAGAGGGCACACGTGTACAGGTGAGAGCAGAAGTGTCCAGACACACAAACACCTGCAGCTTTGTGTCCATCTGAAATGTAGTTTCATTCAGTTTCTGTCTTTTCTGGGAATAAAACGCTGACTGAGATTATGACGGGAAAATACTGTCATGCTGTGTTACTTTCCGCAGGCTTGAACATACCGTGGAAAAGCCTGAGTTACGTTTGGCCTTTTTTTAGAATATGTATCACACTAACAGCCAGTACCAGGCCCATTTTGTGTTCGTTACACATCACCTTCTCTATAGCCAGCTGTATCAGTTCGATTTCTATGCAGATTTTGGTTTTTTGCTGCTGTGATCACCTTGGTTTCCTGCCTCAGACATGTGAAGTGGACAAGAGACTCTAATTCGCTCATATGTGTAAATATGACTTCTTGTTAGCTGCATCACAACTGGCAGGCTGCCATCTAATAAATGAAGACTTAAACATGCTCAGCCCTTGGCTGCTGGTAAAGAAATTAATGGAACTGGACAATGCAACACGATATCACCAAGGTGTGAAAAATTCAAGGGCTCCAAATCTCTACCAAAAGGTTTGAGTGCTTGTAAAAGTGTCCAGAGAGAAAGAAATAATTTCTGAAATAATCTGCAAATGTGCTCGTAATATTTCTTTATTCTGATAGGCTTCTGATTCAGAGTTTGTGAATTCAGGAATCTTTCATCAATGACAGTGAAGAGCATGGAGAGGTAAGTGTCTTGTTATTTGCATTCCTTAAATGGCATAAGCGAAGGGACCCGCGTGTGTGTTTGTGTGTGTGTGTGAGACAAAGAAAGAGAGAGAGAGAGAGCACAGCATCCTCCACCATGATGTTGAGAGCCAATGGAAAGATCCATCCATTTTCTATAGTACTCATCCATTAAGGCCACAGGGGATGCTGGAGCCTATGCCAGCTGACATTGGGTGAGAGGCAGGGTTCACCCTGGACTGGTCGCCAGTCCGTCGCAGGGCCATCAGGAGCAATTAGGGGCTCAGTGTCTTGCTCAAGGATACTTGGACATGGTCACCGGGGGAAGTGAGAATCGAACCAACAACCCCTGGTTGCTAGACGGTGACTCTACCACTGAGTCGTGGCGCCCCTCCAATGGAAAAACTGTAAACTAAACAGTTTTATAAAACGCACACATCTGTTTGTTCACACTCCAACAGTAACACACATTTTCATACTTGAGATAGGTTGCCTCTGTTGGAATGTTAAGCTGAAAATTGAATTTGGTGATGCTATGGGACTGGTTTATTTAGGATTTACTGGAAAACAAGGAGGATTTGAGTTGTTAAGGGACTCGTGTTTGTGTGTGTGTGTGTGTGTGTGTGTGTGTGTGTGTGTGTGTTTGATGGTCTTTAGTTTCAGCAAATGTTTTGGACTGCTCAGGGTAACACACACACACACACACACACACACACACACACACACAAAAGGATGGACCACCATTACAACCATGATTACCTTTACATAAGACACATTTCAGTAAATGTAGATAATAAAGTGTGAATTTTTGAGTAGGTGAGCCTTTAAATTGACTCATTTCACTACTTAAAATAAACGCAAAAAGTCGCTATGTGGTCTTTCTGTTTGTTCCTGTCGGATTGAAATCACGACCCTGAGCACTACAGGCTCTGCTCCGCCTCCTCAAGCTTGTCTAATAATAAGAAAAAAAAAATCAGCACATGAGCAGCAGAATATGCAGAAGCAAGATTTCAATATTGTTTGTAACTGATACTACCAGCGCTAAGAATGCATGTGCTTGTGAGTATTTGCGCGTGGGGTGGTGATTGCATACACCTGCAATGATTATCAGTGCAAATAGCTGACAGTCAGCTGCTGGAGAAAGATGATAAGACTCTCATTCTTCCAGTTTCTTTCTGCCTTCATATTTTATCCCCCCCCCCCCCGCGCTTATTCCTTTCACAGTTTCTGTTGTTGCGCAAACACAACAGCCGCGTGGTACCTTCTCTCAGATGATAACACTGAATAACACAGTACATCATCTGATAAAAATGTATACCTCTGCACAGGCCTTGGTGGTTATTGGTAAAGTTTTTACAACAAGATAGTATCACACTCAAATCCAGAACTCCCACAGCAGGATGGGATTCTGCCTAATGATCGGTTTTATGTTGAAAACTGTGCAGCAACTGCAGCAGCTCTGCCATGCCTATGAATACACAAAACAACCTTCAGGCTACTGAGCAGTATATTGTACTGTAAAGGCGATACAGTTGCTAACGAGCTTACGGAACACGAGTTTCTCTGCGTTTAAATGAATAATATTTTGATGAAATTTGCAATCTGTGGGACTGAGAGGAAAAAAAAGACAATATAAATCTGCCTGATGGAGCTGCAAGCTGTCTAAGACACCCAACATCCATTCTTCGCCCCTTCCCGACTACAGTAAAGTACTCTTGAGTGGGCCTGGTGCAGTGCCGCAGGCTCCCTGGAGAAACGCAACATCCATCCGTCTGCTGCGTCTTCTGGTTTCTGGAGTTTCTCACACTTGTTTGTCAGCAGAGAAACAAAGACCCCCCCCCCCCCCCCATGCAAGCATTTTGAAATGCAACGTATTTCAGGCTCTCTTTTTTTTCCACAGTCATCAATAGAAAAAGTTATTTCAGACAAGAACATAACATTGATGGCAGACCACCACACCTTTTGCTGATAAATCCCAGGATGTCCAAACACTCTGGACTCTGACTGGTCTTTCTGGCCATGAGGAATTAGTTCTAGTCTTTGTTGGCTGCTTTCCTCTCAAATGAAAAGTACATTTTTCCCCTTTAGAACATTTTCCCCTTTAGCTACCTTTAGAACAAGGTAGCCAGTGAAAACACACAGAAGTGAGAGACGGCCAACCACCAGTGAAGCTTCATATGAATCCTTCTCGTCGCATGGCAGAATCCACATTAATCAAGGTTTCGTGGACATCGTGAACCACTCAGTTTGGTGGAAACTGGGTCTTCAAAAGGAATGTCAGACCCCAAGAAGTTTGAGTAGTCCAGAGCACCAACGGTTCCTTCCTCCAAAAGCTTCACACTCATCCAGGAAATGGTTGAGGAAGATGTAGGAAATATTCTCCCAGCCAGCGGCCATGCACGCCAGTCCAGCATCCTAGAAAGCTTTGTTCACAGGGGCAAATTCAGCGTGACACAGCAGACACCCCGACAGCTTGGCTGGTAAACTGATCAATTGATCGATTTCATTTGCAGCAGATTGAGGCGTAGTAGAGAGTGATCAGCAGCATCTGCCCGAGGTCTTTATGGCCCTGAGAGTGGTCCCTGTCTGACTCGGAGATGTTTTCACACAGCTGTTGCAGAAAATTGCAAAGGTCTGCCCATCAGTCTTGGGAACGTTGACAATTTTATAGAACAGCTGCCTCTAGATAAGAGATGAGTCAGATACTCGAATGAAACAGGTCTCCAGTCTGGATATTGCGGGTGTGACGTGGCTGAGTATTAAACGAGTAAAAATACCAGCACAGACCACATACCAGCAACTTGTCGTATATGAAATATACTATACTATGAAATATAATATATAATATATTGAAAAGAAAAAATTAAAATAAAAATGTACAAAAACAGTTACATTCATATTTACAGTCATATTTTTGTATGTTCTTGGGAAGGTGCACTGATAGTTAAGTTATTATCCAGCACATCCATGTCAGCTCGCACTTGATGGCAGGTTTCCCAGTGGTGTCATGGCAAACTCTGGTGTGTGTGTGGATACCATGGCTGCTCTGGACATGTAGGCAAAGAGAGGCCAGTGGGAGAAATGACTATAGTACAAGTGAGCCAAGACACTAGGAGCAATGGTCAAGCTGCTGAGTTTGACTGTTTGAATTATGCAGTTTAATATCTTCACATAACTTAGCATTTGACTTTGCTTTTGATTCGGCTCCCAAGGAAGATACCCAAGATTCCCCTCAAACAAAAGCCAAGATTATGATAAAATTACTGAGATTTTTAAGATTTTCTCTTGTTTTTTTTTTTGAGTTGATGCAGATCTTTATATATATATATATATTTTTTTTTAAACTATATTTACATTCATTTTAACTACCTGTATTTTATTCATATTAAGGTGCACCTTGGTCTCCAACTTGTTTTCTCAAATCTTATGTTTTGTTTCCATAGAGCACTTTCATTTCAGGATGTCTGAGATGTGGTAAATAAAATAAAAATGGATTAGTTGTTCTAAGTTCTAATTTTACATCATCTTTTGGTTTTCGTTCTTAGTTCTACACTGATGTTATTGCTAAATGTTCAAAAGCAGTTTTCCAGCTGAGCTGACATCATCTTTTGTTTGTTTGCTCCTATTTCCAGGCTAACATTATCTTTGGGTGTTGGTTATTAGTTCGTAGCCAATGTCAGCTTTTTCTAAGTTGAAAGCAAAAATAATTTTTGGACATCAATTCTTTTGATATTTTTGTGTTAATGCTTAGTCCTCATTAAACCTTGTATGTTGGTGTTCGCTCCCTGTGGCTCACAGATATTTTGACCGTGAGAATCCTGGTTTACATGTCTGAGCTAATCAACCCTCAACTGATATTCAGAGAAAAAGCCTCTCAGCCAACTTAAATTTGCCATCTCTTTCCACCTCTGCTGATGTGTAGAGCTGCAACCTCCCGTCATACAATCCATGGCCAACTTATCAGCCTCCCCCCAGTGTCCTGCAGTGGTGTACATGTCTACTGCTTATTGAATGAGGCCACCATTCACAATTAATTGCTTTGGCATCTCATAATCGTGTTTGGAAGCGAAATGCTGAGCCACCTTTAAATAATTTGTCTCTGATGATTAATCTTCCTGTAACTCCAGGTTTTGGACTGTTTTCTGTAAATTGCAAAATGTGATGGATTCCTTGATGGATGCTTTAGTGAAGTGGTGGAGAGCAGCGTCCAACTGTTTGTGCTGGACGAGTTGGTCTCCTCAGGCTAACTTTTTCTAGTTTTCCAACTCATCAGGGAAGGGAAGGTGAGCCAGCTCCTTTACAGAAGCATTCTAGAGTTCTGTGGTTGCTAAGAACCTCCCATGACAGATCTCCAGCCCTCTCAAAAGACTGTCCTTTGATAAGACTGCAGTTGATCATTTAAATGTTGTTGGCAATCAATGGTCTGTCAACAGGCCTATGTCACCCAACAACTGAAGACAGGAATAACATCTCTGAGAAGGGATATGGCTCTTCAGGTTGGCTTTTTACGATGGCGGAGGCGGACAGATACCGCTGGACCAAGTCTCTCCGCAACCTGCCAGAAGTCACCTACGACGATGTGGTTCAGATTGTAATGGAATTGTAACCAAGCTCCAAGTGAATTTTTCGTGTGTTGAGGTTACATATACAGTCAATGTAAAGATGCAAATTCATGTGTAGTCATTCATACCAGGCGATGCAAATAACGCATCACAAATGGCGAGAATACACGAAATTCGCACCACGAATGTCGCGGAATTTGTGTCTTTACCCAAGTTGAAAATATTAAACTTGAGCAAGAATTTCGCTATGTCGAGAGAGCCTATCAGCATGTAGACTCTCCTGACGTCACTGACTTCCTGGCGTGCTGTTGAGTCGGAAAATGGAAGACAAGCTCATTGTTGCGGTGTGTGGTCACCAGGAGCTGTATGATACAACAGCGTACAGCTACAGAGACCGGACAAATAAAGAGAATGCTTATCGCTTGAAAATATGTGTCTGCTACTTCATTCCAGCTATCAGTTGTACTTTACTATGGACAAAGTTAGTACTAGCATTAGCCCCAGTTAGCAGAACCGTTCAGGGCTGGTTTTCCCAGCATATTACTTGTCTGACTCACTCACTTAGATTGAACAGTTCATGTTTACGTGTGTTTCTTGTCAGAGGAGTTGTGTCGCAAGAAGTGGAAGGGCGTGAGGGACACCTAGTTGAAGGAAATTAGAAAAGAGAAGGAAAGGAAGAGCAGGTCAGCAGCAGGGCCAGTTAAGAGGTGGAAGTTCTCTGAGGTCCTGTCTTTCCTTGAACCCTTTGTTACACCAAGAGACACCAGTAGTAACATGGGGCGTGTGGTCGAGGAAGACAGGACAGCAGAGTACGAGGACCAGGTATTGACACCAGAGGTTGGTTGACAGGAGAAGAGAGAGAGACACACCCACACACACAAACACACGCAAGGAAAATATTCTTTGTAAAGCTGGATAACTAATTGTTTTTGCTTTTCTGATCTACCATTAGGCTAGAAATTATTATGGCTGGAACTGTATTATGTATCATTACGGTTGTACCGTAAATTCTGGACTATAAGCCGCGACTTTTTTTCTATGCTTCATGCCCCGCGGCTTATACTCCGGTGCGTCTTACATGAGGATTTTACCTTCACCCTGGGGCGTGGCGGGTAGCGGCAGCGGACAGTAATTCCCTATTGTTCCTGATGGTAGCTCCAAGTACCGTACTTAGGGAAATTCCTGGCCAAATGCTATGGTAATTTCTCTAAGTACTGTACTTGGAGCGTCCAGTCCATGCCGCGGTGCAGTGTAAAAAGAGCATCACACGATATTTTCAGTCATTTGTACTCACCCTCAAGATGGAGAGCAGAAGAAGGAATGCTTATGATGCAGCTTTCAAGTTAAAGGCAATCAATCTGGCGGTTAAAGATGAAAATAGAGGCTGGACGCGGCAACATGACGAACTGACCCAATGCAAAAAGACGACAAAAGCTTTCAGAGGTCATAATAGCAGATGGCCCGAACTTGAAAACGCTCTGGAAGACTGGGTCAAAACGCGAGAACGGGCGGCCGAGGTGTTTCCGCCGTGCACCGCGGCTTATTTACCGGTGCGGCTTATACGTGTACAAAGTTGATTTTTTTTCCCTAAAATAAGCATCTGGTGCGCTCTATTGTCTGGAATTTACGGTATTTGTAAAATGCTTTATGTGCTGTAATTGATGCTGAAAGCTAGAATGGTTAGACAATCATGTCTGCTAAACAAAAAGCAGATATGGTGTTTTGATTTCATACAGTGACCAGGAGGGTGAGAGGACCGGGGGAGTGAAAGGGAGAGGGAAATAGAAGAACCCCTCCTGGAGGCTTTGGAAAGGCCGGCTCCACCTCCCCCTCAGAGGACAAGCTTTTCCTCAAAAGCCTGGTTCCTTCCCTGCAAGGGAGAGTCCAGCTCTGAAGTTCTCAATTTGGAACCAGCAGAATAGGTTATCAGGGCAACAGTCTTTACAGGGAACGAACCAGGCCTTACTTCAATATTATTATTATTATTTTTTAAATTTAAACTTTCTCTCTCACACACACACACACACACACACACACACACACACACACACACAGACACACACTCCTGGCCTCCTCTGATTCTGTCCCTGCTTGCTGCCACTGTTCGTCATCCGTCTATGCTCAGGGGCTCCATGCTGATGTTTTTTTTAATGTTAAGAGTATTTTGTGTGTCCTTTTGTTTTGAGTCACTTTGTTGAGAACCATAATTAGTAGTGTTCTTTTAAAAAAAAAATCAAAAAATAAAAGCACTTTATTTCTGTGATTCACTTCATGTTCTTTATTTTTAACTACAGTTGGCACAAAGGAAACAACCTTCCGTGCATTTCCTATGTTGTAAGATATTTAATGTGTTTATATCAAAAGTTCAGGTCAATGTCTGGTTTATATGCTAATTTATCTGCTGTGTACAAATGGTTAATGTTTGATAGCTGCAAAATGTGTTCATACTTCCAGTCTCAATATCTACACTGGATATACTTTAAGACAGCTTATCAGAGTGATGCCTTTTTTAATGTTATTGTGTAGTAATGTAGTACAGACATGCTAAATTAAAGCTGCTACCTCACAATAATAATATATCATGGATATAAATAAAAGCATGTGTATGTTTTTGTCATGATTATTTCTTGTTGCTGTTCCAAAATGCTCTCTCTCTCTCTCTCTCTCTCTCTCTCATTTGTCCTCAATACGTTCTGGAAGTAGTTAAAATATAGATGTGTTTTATTTTGTAGCTTGAACATTCAAGCTTTCCCTGAAGTATTTTCTCCATGTCTAGATTGTGCTGTGTGCAGTTACACCGGTGCAGTTAAATGAATGCTCCTGGTCATGCGCTGCGGAGAGGCATTATGCAATCATGTGGTGGCACTCCTATTTCAGACGTAACACTACAGCTTCACAGGGGTAAAATGCATGTCAACACCTCTGTCGTGCACCAGTCAACTTCAATCATGGCACCGACCAAGGACACAGGTCTGTCTGCATCCCTCAGGTCTAGCCAAACATGCTGTATAGTCTACTCAATAATAGTTTTTCAAGTACTTGTATTTATGCATGTGACCAACACTTACCTAAGTATGTATAGAGGTATACTTACAGTATGACTTACATGCTAAAATGCTGATATTCTCTGAAACTTTTGACCTTATTTTTCTCTTTTGTTTCGTTCCAGGGAATTCGCCCGGAACCCACAGACCAACTTGTGTTGAGGAAACCCAAGGCACCTGGACGCAGTCGTGTCAAATCAACACTGTATCAAGCCTATGCAAGTAAGTGCTCTATATTTATCATTTTACTCATCAGGACATAAAATGTACGATTTACAAGCCAAAAACTTTTACAAGTCTGTATTGCCACATATCCTTTTTTTCGGCTATTCGAATACACTTTGGTATATGAGGAAGGACGTGTGCGCCTCCTCTTTTGAACTTGTAGACTGTCTTGTTTTACACACCAGGCACAGACAAACTGACATAGCCTGGTTGCAGATGCCATTCCAGCCTTGCTTGTAAGATGACAACATGGTAAAATGGCTATAATGTGAAAATCTGCAGATTATGTATTATGTTTTCCACCAACACTGATGTTTCTAAAACATTTAATGATTAATGGTTCCTGTTCCTGGTCTTCGTAGGACCCCTTCCTGACCCTTCGGTGCTGGCTGTTGGAGATGAACTGCAACACCTTCGACCTCAACCTGGAATATGCAAGATCGTATGTGACCTGGCTGACCTAACTTTAACTGACTCGAAGTTTCGACCAGTCCCTCCGGATCCGTTCTGTTTTATCAGTGCCCGTCGGAAATATCCAATGAAATCATTAAGCACCCAAAAGTACCCTCGTTCCCACGAATCTCCTTGTTAGGCTATACATTTAAACAACACCTACAATTTGTTTTCAGTTACCTCCAGTTTTATCACATGCAGAGTTTAGAAGTCACCTCTGAATTGGCTTGTTTAATTGAAGAGACTACCCTTCACCCTTCACGTCTAAGGGGCCTTGATAGTCTGACATTAAGGAACAAGTTACCCACAGTGGATTCACAGTGCCTGACAGGGTCATAGGAATGGTCTTGTCCTAGATGTGATATTCTTTGACCCTTCTGATGCATCCCTTCCACCAAGTACCTAAGGTGGGCAATTCTCTGTTTTTTTTTTTTGGTGTCCTCTTTGCTGAACCTTGTGCCTCTTTTAAATGGGGGGATTATGAGGGTGACCCCAACTTCAGAAAGCCTACTGTCGATAAGAAAGCCGTCTTTGTCAGCCATGTATGTATCTCCTGGCTGAAATAGACAAAGGATTCCTGACTGCTGTGCGATTTCTCGGCCTGATATGGAACCAGCTTTGAGATGAAGGGGATAACTCCACATGGGCCAACGCCAATCAGACCTTTGAAGGTCTGATTGGTGTTCTTGTAGTCGGACAATGTTTCAGATTGCGGGGTGACTGAAGACAGTGCCTCAAACCTGACCTGTGCAGTCAAGAATAGCTCGCAGGTTGGGACAGTACTGGGAAAACTTTGATGGGATTGTTGTTTGCACTCGTTCTTTGTCAACCAAGTTGGAGTCATGGCTGATAGGCTCCAACCTCCAACCACACTTACAACAGCATGGTCTTATTGTCAATCAGGTACGCAATGTTTGTTGTCTTTTACTCCTCTCTTCTTTCTTTCATTCATACTGACACTGATGAGATGAGAACTCATTAAGTCTGTTCTGAATAATCCCAAGGTTTAGTTTTTCAATATCCTAGTATAGATGTGTGATCCATCTGTCTCCCACATCAAATTTGATGGTGTCCAGATTTTAAAGTTCTTAAGGTTTGACTTTATCCTACTCACGCATTCACCCTAGTTACACCCGGCAACCTGTCAAAACTTCCAAATGCAACAGACTGCCAGCAGCCACAGTAAGTTCCTCTCCACAATCCCAGCTGTAGTCCAAACTCAGCAGGATGTATCTCTCTCTCGTGTAGGCCATCACTTCTTTGACACAGCCCACCACCATGACGCTGTTTGCACCCTAGGCCAGAGCGTAGGGTGGGCAAGGGTGAATCAAAAGCTTCCACTGAGAACCCGTAGGCCTTCACCATCAAAGCCAACCGACTGTCCGTTAGAACGACCAGACTGGATGCCTTTGCCTGACACACATGCCAGTGAGAAGACACCAGATTCACTGTCATCGATGTTTACAGACTTGTTTGTCTAAGGGTTGCGAAGCCAAACCTCACTGCTAGCTACTACACACTATACTCTCGTGTTCATTAGTCAAGAAGTCACCGACGTCCTTATAAGAAAATAAATCACTGTGTCTAAATTGTGGAGAAAATTCTTTTTACCTCTGTTTCAGGTATATTTCAGGTTTCCTCTGACGTAGTGGAGCAGAGTGAGACTCTTGTTAAATAAGCAGACTCACGGAGCGACAAATAGCATTGTTTGAGGAAAAACGGCGTGAGACTAATCATGGCGGGTTAATTTGTGTGCTTTTTCAGTGGAGCACAGAATTCCACTCAGGTGTGTTCAGACGACTCCACTACCATTCTGATGCTCTCCGAATCTGCAAGAAGGCTAACATTTACCTGTATGAATAACACATCCAGGCACCAGACGCGTGAAGTCCTGTGTATCACTGCAGCTGAGCAGTCTCTCACTTCACCTGTTGGTGTTGAAATGATAACCGGGCAACTGCTGTCATAACGAGGAGCACAATGGAGTAGTTTCACTGTAAACCCAGAAAGAAATATAAGTTACATTTTAAGATAATCGGGTAACTGTTCTGTTTATGGGATAAGTAAACTTGTGAATTGGACATTAATATGCGAATGAAAAATGACCTTCTGTTACTGATGAGCGGTATGACAGTTTATATTACTATTGTTGTGTCTGCAGTGTCACTCCAGTGTGTCAGTGCTGTTCCATCAACACTCAGTCAGAATGTTCATTTCTATGACCTGATCGTCTAAACCGGATTAACCACAGCACCAACCCTTCACATGTTAATCTCAGCTTCAGCTTCTACCTTCATTAAGACCTGCAGACTAAAGTTCCTTAAGTGTTAAACAAAATACATTGAAAGGAACATTTTACTGGCAACCGATCTGTGACCCATCATTTTTTGTTGCCCACCTTTTCTCCTGAGATTGTTGAAGCCTCCAACACCCTGCATTCCTCTCTTCTTCTGGTGGAAAAAGGGAGGCTGGTATTACCTCATCACTGTGCTTGCCGTCGTGTCCGCTGGCAGGTTTCTCTTGAGTTACAGAAGTGTTAAAGTCATTATTAAGTCATTTCACGCTGAAATGAGAACATTTTATGTTCATCTTTACTGTTTAATCATTCAAACATGCCAAATTCTCTTCTTTCTTTCTTTTTTTTAATATTGTTGTAGTCAAACCTCATGTTCTGCACAGTCATGAACTTTTTAATTGGAATATCTCTGAGTTCTCCATTTAGGACGTTCACTCCCAGGGTCCCTGGTACACCAGCTGGTTTAGATATGGTCTCTGCCACGTTGCACTGGCTCGGCTGTGTTACGTTCCTCAGTCAAAATTGTCAAGTAGTTGAGGTTACTCAAATGACTCTCTATCGATTGTACACAACATTATATCAACATTGCACAAGACTTGTTTTTTTCCCCCCAACGTCGCAATACAAATGGAAAGTCTGTGAGCTCTGCTGGTAATAAAACTCACCGCAGACGTGCTCGTGTCAAAGCGTTAGATTGATAGTTGTGTCGAGCTTAAACATTTCTCAAGATTTAAAGACGGACCCAGACACGAGATGCTCACTGTCAATGGAGATGGATTAGTTCAGTCAACAGATTGTTCTCATGTTCATTCTTTGGGTCCTCTCACCCAAGAGCGTGTACGTATCGATCCAGCTTTCATTAAAGGGATCGTGGCCACAAGCATGAAAAAGTTACACAACAAGACCAGTGGACATGCAAAGTTTCAGTCACGTTATCATAAAGAGAACAGCCCAGCATTCCATGATTAGCTTTTTTATTTTCTTGAGTAAAAACTCATTTCACGCCCTCCCCCTTTTTTTCACCACAAACAGCATCCTGCTCAACAGTAATGTGTCACAGCTACTCCAGTGTTCCCCTCTCAGCCAATCAAATGTGAGCTAATGGTCGTCTAGGAGAGGAGGCGCTCAGAAAGGCTTGACATAATTATCAGTTGTGACTGCCCTGCAGAGACCAGAGTAATTAAGAGTTGTGAATGGTTGGTGTGCTCTGTCACTCATAATTCAGGTGTGTGTTGGAAACCCAATGTACAATAACACTTTCATGAGTAGTGAAAACTCTTAGCAACAATTTCAATTTTAATGTGTGCAAGCACCAGGGATGTATTGAATGCAGTTCATCACAAAAATGGATAAATGTATCCATCAAATTAAAAAGGATTGGCAGAAGAAGTATAAGCACTGCCTTTGTAGAAATGAATCCGGCTAAAAACATCCTGCTGTAATGGAATGGATTCCGGTCTAATTACAACCCACACACTCAGGCACACACTAGCAACAGGGTGGCACACATGTACACACTTTGGATGATAAACAAACACACACACACACACACACCTTGTTTGCGTTGAAGTAAACGCAGATGCACAGACTCAATTTTACCAGTACACGAGGAAAAAATGACAATTAAACACGATTAAACGGATACTTGATTCAACAAATTGACTGTTCCTGAAAAGACTGATTCCTGCAAAACACTGCAATCTGATTATAGTCCAGTATTTAAATGTGTTACCAAAAAATATACCAACAATTAATTGAAACTCTTTACACACACATAGATTAGTCTCAAATCATTGACTATATTAAAGGTCCCAAGAAACGTAGAATAAATGTCCCCAGTATTTATCCTATGTGCAGTGTCATTTTTCCTTTTATAACATACATGTGTGACTTGACAATGAAATCCCTGTCTTTTCTCCTCCTGCAAAAAGAAAGAAAAAACAAAACAACTTAACTGCCGACTCACCAGCACTCAGGAGCCTGCAGTAATTTTGCGTGCAAGGTAAATGTTTTTTCATACCCCTTCCTCATCTTCCACGTGAGGCACGGTGGCCCCAAAGACTTTTCCTCATAAACTTAAATTGTTTTGATCGTCATACAACCTCAGCAAAATGATTCATCAAGGTGAGGTTGAGAACGGTGCGCCAAAGTGTTTTGAGAGGCTCGGGCGGAGGGGCAGTCTTAGATGTTTAAATTACATGATAAGAGTTCCTTGTTTACACCAGTTTTGTTCATTAAACTCCTGCTAAAGAGAATAAAATGAATAAAAAGGTTTATAAAAGGGCAGACTAAAGCAGGGGTTGAATTAAATACTCCTCTAAATCAAACCCAATACACAGAGAATTTGATAAGATGTTTAAAAAAGGGGTTGTAAAACGCAGTAACTGCAAATTTAATTGGATTGGAAATAATACATACATGAACTCACATAAAAAGTTTTAAAAAATGCTTATATATTATGCATCAAAAGCCAATTATATTCACACCCTGAATAATAAAACACAGCATTGACAGGTTGGTAAAATTAATATTTGCAGTACATCAAGGGTAATAAAATTCAATACCATAAAATATATAAATAAATTCTAAGACTATTTAACAAAAAAATAATTAATTGTCATCAAAAATTTATTCCAAAGTATTTCTGCAAGGTGATTAAATATTAACACAATTCATTTACAGGTTCAGTCTGGACCCATTAGGTCTCAGAACATCACCATTCAGGACCAAGCGCTGATATTTTAGCTCCGCGTGTTCCGTGAAAAATTCATTTTTCAGCTCTGGCTTTGAGTTTAACAATATAACTTTGGTGTATTTCATAGAAGCAATAATTTCAAATCTTTCCTTCAGTTTATAAGCCAAAACACATTTTCCCCTAACACAGTGATTTGGCCTCTGTAACTGCAGCATATGGCCTGATAAGAAGGAAAACATTTGCAGGTGGACACATTTTGGTCCTTATGCTCCACCATATGTAAAACAATGAAGCGCTAGATCCTGCATATCTGCTGCAATTTGTACATTTTTAAATCCCTGTTGACCTATAAATCTCCTCACAAAGACAATGACTCATTATTGATTATATGTTTTCGTAATAACTTGCTGAAATAGCTTCATTATTCCAGATGCTCAGATCTCGCTTCCTCCTGATTGTTTGCCGAAGGGGATAATTAATGTTCTGTCTAATCTTGCGGCTTTACTAATTTTGTTTGATTTAGCATTCCCACATCGGAGGGATTGGAGAAAATACCTGACAGACACGCTAAGAAGTTGAGTGATTGGCACCTTGAAAAGTCCCCACTAGTTTTTTAAAGACAGGCTCTGGGGATTTCCACCTTCAACGGGCAGCAGAGTGAAGAGGCAGACAGGGTACTATGAGAAAGGAAGAGGGGACAAGAAAGGTTCCTGGGGATGTACGAGGTGAAACCATTCTTCAAGTATAATGTAACAATCCATCCATTTTCTGCTGCTTATCCGAGATCGGGTCGCAGTGGCAGCAGACCGAGCGACGTAATCCAGACGTCCCTCTCACCAGCAGTGCAATCCAGCTCCTCTTCGGGGACTGGAGGTGTCCCCAGGCCAGATGAGATATTTAATCCCTCCGGTGTGTTCTGGGTGCACCACAAGGTCAGCCTATCTTTAAGGTTTCAGCCCAGCTACCACATGGAGAAAACTCATTTCATCCAAAGTTTGCAACAACAGATAGGCACTGGGATGTAAATCAGCTGGTAACTTGAGAAATTCGCCTCCCAATTCAGCTCCTTTCCCACTACAATAGACGTATGTTGTGCTCACAGGAGTGCACGCTACACTTGTTAGTACACTCCTTTTCCTTCTGGTCCCCATGTTTTACTGTACTAACTTTCATCTGACTGCATTTGAACAAGAAGGAACAAAGATAAAGTGATTCAAACACAAAAGGCAGTCATTGTCTGTTGTGTTTGGACGGATCTCACCATGACATCGTCATAGCACAAACACACCGTTTACTCGCTGACTTGCTCAGACATAACTCAGCGATTACAGCTCAATGGAACAAGGCTGCTATATCAGCCACAGCGCAATGATGGGCCAGTGCGCAGACAGAACAATAACAATATCTTCTTCCTTCCTGTTTTCGGCTCGACTCCAACTGCTGTGACCACTGACTGAGCAGACATGTTGAAATGTGTCTGTGCCACGTCTGGAGTAGAATCCTCTCCCCCAGGGGTGATACAGCGAGAAGAGGAGAGTTGCTCTTTTACATTATCCTTGCATTAAACTGGCTCCAAATTGGGCTATATCGCTTCTCTTTTTCTGTCGAGTTTTTTTTTTTTTTTTTTTTTTAATCGAGTGGACTGGAGAGCTGAAATTCCACCGATTGAATTAATCGGAATCAGAAGATCACCGGGCCTGCGCTCGTTTTCCTGCGAGTAGATGCCATTTGAGACTTTACAGATGGTAGCACAAACAATAGGACTGTGGATGAGGAGGACTGATGAAATGAGACACAGGTGAGCACACAAAAAAGAAGGGAAAACAGACAAAGACAGGGAGTAAAGCAGAGAAAGACACAAGGGGGAAGTGATTTCAAAACGAAACCAACTTAAGCATAACATAAAATAAAGGATACAAGGGAGCAATACAAATATTAAAACACCATCACTGAACTGAAAATAATTACATTCTGAATGGGACCGTCACGGTATCTTTGAAATATTTATCCGGAGAGAAAGGAGGGAAAATAAACAGAAAATCCCCTGACTTAAACTTTCAGCTTGACCTTTACAACATTAACACTCAAGGTTTAAAAAGTAGGCAATGCATACAGAAAGCCTAGCCAGAGACATGTTTTACTCCGTTTGATTCATTGCTCCTTTGAGATGGAGTTCACCCCTCAGGGCTTTATCACCTCTCCCCAATGCAGATGGCACTGTAGATCAAGCAAACCGCACCCAATGTTGTTGTTGTTTTTTTGCTTCACCCCTATCTTTTCTTCTCTATTGTTAAAAAAAAAAAACAGAAACAACATCTTTCTGATGTGGTTATTCCCTATACATTCAGCACTTGTCTTTCTTTGAGGAAGCTCCTTCAGAAATACCTGCAGGCGGGACTTAAAAGAAGGTTGAAAAGAGGAAAAAAAATGCCAGGAGAGTCTTACATAACAGACTCAGACAGTATCCAAACAAATCAAAAAGGTATGACTGTTGTGAAGATGACAGTTGTGTTCCCTAAACTGGGAGGGACATTAGAACTGAGATGAGGACACAGGAGACACACTAACACTCGTCTCTCTTGGCCTCCTCTTCGTCCCTCTTGCACACCAATCTTAAAAAGCCCATTTAAACAGTGATAAGCAAAGCATTTGATGCTCAATGTGTCTCTTAAGGGGTCACACAGGAATGGATTTCCTCCTCTGTCCCATCCCACTCCCACAAAATCATTCATGTCCCTCTCACTCCCATCACGGAGTCTTTAATAAGTCTCACATTCTCGAGTGAGAAGATTTTATTTAGCCCAAAAAAGTGATTTATGGCCAAGACATTTGTCGGGTGAGGTCAGAATCACCTTGACCTTTAACTCAAAATTCTAAGCAGTTGGTCTTCGGGTTCAACTAGAAATCACCTCAAGGCGTCCACAAGAATGACTCAAGCTGTGGACGGACACAGAGGCAGAGAGGATGCTCTGTGTGTAATGAGTCATGAGAAACAAACAAACTAGGATAGAAATATGAAATTAAAACAAAGAAATGTTTCAGTAGGACAATGTAATCTATTGAACTCAGTCCAACTTTTCCGCATGCGCAAAGGATTCTTATCAAGCGGTAACTGTCGTGTGTAACAAAATGTAGGTAATCTATCACTGCGGTGAAAGACGACAGAGAGGAAGTTAGCAGACTACAGTGGTTTATTTATTCCAGGTAGACAGGAGAAACTCATCCGCACTTGAAGAGCTCCAAGAATCCTTACGCCACCTACTGGCGTAAAAATGTATCACATAGTGCCCCAAACAGCATTGGTGGTATAAGAGAACAGTTTCTTAGCATCTAGCACTTTTTTAACATACATTCGTTTCATACACCACAGTAACAGTTCTTCAATATTGTGTAAAGCAGCAGAATTATTGCCACTGGGGAGTTTGTGTGTCTCTCAGCAACCAATTGGAATGAAGCTTAGTGTAGGGGCGTGGCACGGGCCAAGGAAGAACCCATTTATTTTTTTGACCAATTTAGGATTATTTGAAAAACTTTTACATGTTTCAGTGAAGGTCTACCGAGAGCAAGTCTTTAAAAAAAATAGAAAGAAAGTCAAGTCAGTTTTATTTGTATTGTATAATCACAACAAAAGTTATCTCATGACACTTCACTAGTAGAGCAGGTCCAGTACCACACTCCTTCAATGAATCTACACCCAACAATTCTCCATGAGCAGCACATCCTGCAACAGCGACAACGAAAACGTAACTTTTAAAAGGCAGGAACGTTGAGCAGATCCAGGCTCAATGGGGACGGTGCTTTGACCGGTTTGATTGAGAACAAACATTGGAAAAAAAAACATTAAAATACAGCAATAATCACACAGCAAATACTTCTTTTAGTATATACAAATACTTGAACGTGGTGAGCTTCCCTGCTTTCAGGAACCATTTGAATTTTTCTCCATAGCACAAACGGTCTAGGAAAAGTCTTTTTGAAAATGCTTGTTAAATGCCATCACTGCCATCAACTTCGGTGTCGGAGGGTTAAGGGTCAAACACTGCTTCGTCATATCCCCCACCAGGCTTTGTCCCTCCTGTCCAGGGACTGAAGCCTTGGCCGTCTGCAGTCACAAGGTTGATTCTTTTAACTTCTATAGCTCAGGTTCGGAAATACATCCAGACATATATAATGCCTCTGTTGTGGATTTGCATACAATAGATGAATGGGCTGTTGGCCTGATTACCCTTGTCATTGTTGTGTCTGAGAGGGGGAGTGTAAGAGCTGCACATCAAGGATGCAGAATCTTCTTTGAGATGTGCGGGTGGATGAATGCAAATGTTTATGTCCTTTTTGCTTTAAATTGCAGATTTCCAGACTTTTTTTTTTTGCACGGGCCGTCTTTGATAATGCCATTTTAGACTGATTCACATCAATGTTGCAAGCCGTTGGTGAAACCGTGCTGTCAGCTTCGGCTGAGACCCGTTGAATGGCAGCCTGTGTTCCATGACAACCCGCCCGACTCTGCCTTTGACTCAAACAGTCCTGACAGAACGCCAAAAATGATCCGGCCAAAGCAGTGTAAACCAACTCTTACAAACAGGGAGCATTCCAGCTGCAAGGGCTGTTTACAGTGGAGTAAATAAAGGAGTGTCAATCATGGCAATCTACCACGGGCAATGCAGATAGTACATGTGAAATGAATGATTTTATCAGAATCCAGAGATCGTAAGTGACTGTTTTCTGGTACACTACTCACTTAAAGGGACCATGCAATGAGAAACACCTCTTTATTGGTTCGCATTTGTATTCGGCTCTATGATGTGACAACTAAACACAGAGTGTAAAATAAGTAAAGCTGGCTTGATCTGGAGTTTTTTGATTCTACAAGCTATGTAGAATTGAAGCCCCTTAACACATCCAAAGGGGCTTCACTGAAATCGTAACCGAATTTGAATCCGACTCTTTCTAGATGCACACTCCGTGAGAGAGTTTTCATTTTAGGCCACCACAGGAGGCGAACTGTGGTCATGGAAAAGTTTGTGATAGTCCTGACACACACTGAGCAGACAAACACACAGAGTGGGCTTTTTGTCGGAGGGGTAAGGAAACCAAACAGCTGTTTCTGACAGAGTTACAAATGTATGCGGGATCATGGCCCGTAGCGCTGTAACTAAGAGCCTTCTGAGCATGTATACATGCCAGCGTATTAAACCATCCAACAACATGATCATATTAAATCATTAAAAAGGCATAGTATGGAGAGGACATAAAAGAAACGTACCCAATGTAAAAGAATGGGAGCTTTGAGGAGAAGTGAAACTGCTGTTGTTGTAAATGTCAACCAGAGGGTAATTCCACTGGTTTCAAAAAGTGAGATCATGTCAAAGTCCATCCATCCATCCATCCATCCATTTTCTTCTGTTTATCCTGTCAACGGCCACAGGGGGGTGGAGCCTATCCCAGCAGCTTTCGGGTGAGAGGCGGAGTTCACCCTGGACAGGTCACCAGTCCATCACAGGACCAACACATAGAGACAGACAACCATTCACACTCACAGTCACACCTACAGTCAATTTAGAGTATCAATCAGCCTCGTCCTCTCTTGATGTCTTTGGACTGTGGGAGGAAGCTGGAGTACCAGAGAGAACCCACACAGGAACAGGAGAACATGGAGACTCCACACAGAAAGATCCTGTGATGGAGCCAGGACTCAAACCCCGAACCTTCTTGCTGTGAGGTGACAGTGCCACAGACCACTGCACCACCATGCCACTGTGGTCTCATTTACTGTAAAAATAAATGATCAAGCAAAGTCTGCTCATCCACACAGCAGTGACCAGCAAACATCTTGAAGGGTTGTGGTTAAGGAAATTAATTTCTCATTCATTTTCACAATTCAACATTTGAGAAAATCCAGAAAAAAATGGCCTTTAATCCGGGAACCAAGTCATCCAGCGAGCAGATGAACATTAAGAACATCTGTTCACTGAAATCAGAGCTGTCACTTAGGACTGTACAATATAAAATAATGTCCCATATTTTCTGTAGCAACTCCCTTATTAGTTGTAACTGAAAATGTTCCATCACATTCACTAATGCATTTACCAGTCATTTAAAACTGAGTGGATAAATACGTGACCCTTTTCAGCCACTAGATGTTTTAATGACACGATTCAAATAGGTCTCCTACCTTCAAGATGATTATTAGATCGCATTGTAAGTACTGTCAAACAAGCTACGGCGTGATTACACTGAAAGATGCCGGATAACAAATGTCCTTTCACTGTCTGAATAATTTGGATGGTGTAAAGCCAAATTAGGGCAGCCTTGTTTGACATCAGCGAAGTTAAAAATAAGTCTGATCTTATTTGTCTTTGGATCGAACAGACTGGGACCATCAGACTAAGAGAGAAGAGAAGGGATATTTTTGTCGCGTGTGTGAGTGTGCGTGTGTGTGTGTGTGTGTGTGTGTGTGAGAATGTGAAGAATGATAATTGTCTGCTGCTGTCTGCTCTCCCACAGCTGTCTCTCAGAAAACACAAAGAGACCGTAAGTCACTAAAGTCCTTAATTCAGCAGTTTGAAACTAGGACATTACGGCGTGTGTGGTGTGGTGTGTGTGTGTGTGTGTGTGTGAGAGAGAGGCAAGGAAAACACAAATGTGCTGCTCTGTGTATGTCTATGTACATCTCAACGCCAATCTGTGTGTGTGTGTGTGTGTGTGTGTGTGTGTGTGTGAGAGTGTGTGTGTGTGTGTGTGTGTGTGTGTGTGTGTGTGTGTGTGTGTGTGTGTGTGTGTGTGTGTGTGTGTGTGCAGTCTAGCCTGGAGCTAAAAAAGAGATAGCTGAGAGCCTTGGAGATGGTGTAGTCTCTCCTGGGAATGATTTAAACCTCCTGTCTTACAACAACCAATACTGATGTTAAGTGTGCGTGTATCCAGATGTGAGTGTGTGGAGAAGAACACATTAAAAGCATGTATCTCGGTGGAAATCTTTATTCTGTGTTTTTAATTTCATGTGTGTGAGTGTCGTCTCCTCCTGCATGCAGCATCCAATCCTCTGCATCACTGTTTGATTTAATGTATTGATGGATGGCAAATTGCTGTGGATGACATGTTGAACTTACACATGTTCAGCCACATGTGAACACTCGAAATGATGTTTTTAATAGGTAATTAAAGGTAAACTAAGCCTTGCTGCATGGTTTCAATGTGATTCCATTTTTGTCTCAAATCGTAAACATCTCCCTTTCTTCCACTAGCTGCCTGCCCCCTGAATACACTATGAAAAAGTCCGGTCCCTGGAGACAACACAGGGTTCACATACGGCAAACAAACACTGAGTGCACAGGATATGCACATAAACATAACAAACCACGTTCCAGCCAATCACCGACAAGACGGTTGGGGATGGGGGGGGGGGGTCAGTTCCACTTTCCATGTCGATGCGTGTTTATGACATTTACAGAAACAAGGCGGAGGGGTGAGCTTGCCCTGTTTTTGTGTGCCATTTACAACAAACGTCAACGCAACAACAACCCTTAATGCACCTTTAATGTGCATTTTGTGTCCAATGCCAGGACTCAGCTGCAGGAAGTCATGTAGTGAACATAGAGATTTGTAGGACCTTCATCAGTGTTCAGTACAGGGATGGGAACCTGAAACCAAATGAAAAAGACTCTCTTATTGATAAGCTCCGATGTTAGAAGTTCTGCTATCTGCTAT